>NW_006408979.1:231554-232998 GCF_000296735.1 Chrysochloris asiatica
ATACTAAAGACTGTTGTCTTTGATCTTTATCAGTATTTTAAGTCTTCTTCATTTTAAGCAAGCAATGTTGTATCATCTTCATATCAAGGTTGCTAATGAATCTTCCTCAAATCCTAATGTCATGTTCTACTTCAATGAATCCAGCTTTTCGCATTATGTGCTGAGCATACAGAATGAATAGTGTGGTGAAATAATACAACTCTGGCACACACCTTTCCTAATTTTAAACCATTCAGTAACCCCTTTTTCTGTTTGAACTGTCTCTTGTTCTATGTACAGGTTCCATATGAGTACAATTAAGTGTTCCTGAATACTTATTCTCCACAATGTTGTCTACACTATTATCTAGCATTACATAAAAGTAAATGACAATCTATTCTAATTAAGAGTTTTTTGATCCTCAGTCTTCTTCAACTCCATGTACCTTTTCTAGGGGAACTACAATGTCTCTTGTTCATGTCATGGATTTTAGCTAAATATTCCCCACTCTCAAATGCAATATTTTATCTTTTTGGGTTTCTACATCAAGTACTACCAAAAACAATCCTCTGACTTCCTCCTTAAATAATTCACACCTTTCACTTATGTATGTCCCTCTTCCTCTACTCACTTTTCTTCTTGATGAACTAAATGAAATGTTCCTTGTTTTAAACACTCTCTTTCTAACATCTTGTATTCCTAAGATTCTGCATTAATTTAGAAATAATTAGCATATGATCATACATAAAGTAAAAAAATTTGGATGAAAAGAGAAAATGGATAAAAATCATATTGATTTACCTTCTCCAGCTATTTTATTCAAGATGAGTTAAAATAATTCTTTGTGCTTGATACAAGGCTAGGCAGTTTATATTTACCACCAGAATAGATTTTCAAAAAATGTAAGTATATATTTATTAGTGCTATGAACAAATGCATATATTAAAATGAATATAATTTGGGTATCTCTTATAGGGCCCTGTATAGGGTTTCCAAAGAGTGGCTAGTAGGTTCAGGAAGCCACCAACCTTGCCATTAGCAGTTCTGTGCTTAACCTATATTGCCACACCACTATTTTGCATATACAATATATATATATTTTTTAAATTAGATGCTGCAGTAAGAAGAGAAGGCTGAACAAAGGGTATCATTGATGTCATATAGATCTTGTCAGAAAACAGAATATAAAAAGACATTTACCTGTGTTTTAGCATTATAATCAGTGGGTCGTTTGACTGTGTGGATCATAGAAATTTAGATAATATTCAGAAAATTAGAGACTCCAGAATCTTTAATTATACTCATATGGAATCTCTGAATTGATCAAGAGGCAGTTGATTAGAATAAAGGAACAATGCTTTGTTCACAATTAGAAAAGGTGTATGGCAAGTTTGTCCTTTTATCAACATATTCTATTACTGATGTTGTAGTTAAGTGATATCAAGTTAGTTCTGATTTATAGTGA
>NW_006408979.1:233373-235006 GCF_000296735.1 Chrysochloris asiatica
TCAAGGACATCATTCTACTAGGACCAATAATCAATGTCCATAAAATCAGCAGTCAAGAAATCAAACCACATTGGGCTTTCTGAGGCAAAAGGTTTCTTTTGGGTTTTTAAAATTAATTATATGTATTTCATAACTAAAGAGCACCTGACCCATGTTATGGTATTTTCAATAAGGTCATACGCATATGAAAAATAGCAATGAAAAAGGAAAACAAGAATAATTGATGCATTCCAATTATAGTATTGATAACAAATAGTGAACTGTACCATGGATCTTTAGAAGACGGAACAAATAAATGTTAAAATAAATATAATTTGAATATCTCTTGAAAGCAAGGATAGATGGGTTTTGTCTTACTGATTTGGGGAATGTCATCAGAAAAGACCATTTGCCACAAAAATGCATTATATATGCTCTTAGGATCCAGAAGAACTAGATGGCCTGGCTACAACTACCAACTGTTCTGTAAAGGATCACATTGGAAGGTCCTGGATAGAGTAGGAGAAAAATGTGGAACAAAACTTAAAATAATAGAAGAAAAAATATCTGGTTTAAGATTTTATAGAGACTGTTGGAACTTCCAAAACCCTTAGTCACACTTCAAGTCTGGAAATAAATTCACCCCCATGGCTCAATTTTTAACAAAACAATAGGAACAACACCAAAATCTGTAGGAAGAATAATAATGCTAGGAAGGTGAACGCACTTGAGAATAATCTAACATTTCAGATCAAAAGAGTAGTTATTTACCCAAGGACAAAGTTCAGGAGGATTAGGAAAAAATTAAGAATGGTAACAGGAAACACAGGGAGGAAGTGAAATAATTGATATTACATTGTGGAGATTGCAATCAATTACATAAAATGCATATGGATTGTTGAATGGAAAATTGATCTGCTCTGTAAACCTTCAAATAATCCACAGTAAAAACTTTTTTTTTTAGAAAAAAAAAAACAACACTATCAGTACATTTGTAAGACTCATGAAATCATCTGTGTACTGAAAAACATAATACAATTTTTTGAAAAATATCATATTTGGTAGAGGGTTAGTAAAAAGAGGAAAATGCTAAGATCAACTGACATAATAGATAGCCTTAACAAGTGGCTCAAACATGCCAAAGATCCTGGAAATGGGATTTTGTTTTGTTATACATTGTTGTTGTTGTTAAGTGCCATCAAGTCGGTTCTGTACCGTAGTGACACTGTATAGGGTTTCCGAGGAACAGCTAGTGGGCTTGAATCATCAACTATGCAGTTCAAATTGACTTTGACTCTCAGTACATTAGCCCACAGCTCAACACTAGTACTCCATTATACATACAGTCTTTTATGCATACAGTCACCATATGTTGGAGCTGACTCCACTGCAACTAAAAAAAATAATAAAATATATGAAAAAAATTATAGCTAGGTCTGAATAAGGTTTTTTATAAATGAAATGTGCTGACTAATTTGTGGACTTTTAGTTTGCTAATTCATATTATATATTAATGTAACTTTAAAATCAGATACAGCAAGAAAACACATAGAAGGAATCAATTGTTGTTGTTGTTGTTAAGTGCCTTCGAGTCGGTTCCGACCCATAGCGACCCTGTACAGGGTTTCCGAGGGTGTAAATCTTTACGGGAGTA
>NW_006408979.1:236981-241255 GCF_000296735.1 Chrysochloris asiatica
CATAGAGACCCTATTTTGTTGTTAAGCAGCTTCAAGTTGGTTCTGACAAATAGCAACCCTGTAGAGGGAGTCCTGGTGTTGCTTTGTGCGTTAATGCGCTAGACTGCAAAGCCATTTGAACTGCAAGGTTCACCAGCTGCTCCTTGGAAACCCTATACAGTGTCGCTGTGGGTCGGAACCGACTCAACGGTACTTCACAACAACGACAGAGGGTTTATAAGGAGAGGTTGCTGAGTTTGAACCTCTGATCATGTGGTTGAAACTGACCTTGTGGTCTAGTGCTTTATCCCAGGACTCCAGAGACCCTGTAGATCAGAGTATAATTGCTTAATAAGGTTTCCAAAGTGTAATCTTTATGGAAGCATACTGCAAAATCGCATACTGCAAAATTTCTGTTTGCAGGGTGGCTGGTGGGTTCAAACCACTCATATTCCGGTGTGCAAACAAGCATTCCTTTGATAATTAATATGTTCTACTAAAATTAAGGCGCTCTGGTACTGTAGTGGTTACAAATCGGGCTGCGAACCACAAGGTCAGCAGTTTGAAACTAACAGCTGTTCCATGGGAGAAAGATGAGACTTTCTGCTCCCGTAAAGATTTAGAGCCTCGAAAAACCCTGTACAAGGTCTCTGTGAGTCGGAATGACTCCACGGCATGTAACAACATTTAAATTATTGTGCGGTCAAATATAAGTTAAGAAAATTATGTATATAACTATTATATAATTTAACCCATAAAATAATGATGGTGCTGTGGGTTAATGTGCTGGACTGCAAAGTCGGTTTGAACCACAAGGTCAGAAACCTTTGAACTACTCCTCGGAAACCCTATGCAGTATCACAATGGGTGGGAACCTATTAGATGACACTTAAAAACAACAAACAGATATAATTTCAGTTTAACATTAGCAATGGTCTTCAGTACAGTTCTCTATTCAACAGTGTTTGTAATAATGTAAAAAATAAAATACATAATTAGTATGTTATCTTTTTATGAGTTGTATTGTTAGTACCTGACTTTATACGCATGCATACTCACACAAACATTAAGAAGAAAGGCAGCATACTAGCAAACATTTAAGAATAAAGCCCTAAGGAAAGAATCCAATTTTTTAAAATTTCATAATAGATCCAATAGTGAATAAAAACAAATGAAAAGTACAAAATATGTTCTCAATTACTATAGAAAACACTATCGTTCAAATAAAGATTTGGGAGGTTTTTTTAAAAAATTGGAATTCATTACTGGAAAGACGGGTGTAAGAACATGTTGCAACATTAAATAAAACTTCATTTTTTAAAAAAAGGGGGGCTAAAAAGAGAAAAATTATGCATAACGCTTGCTATTCCCTCGAGTCTTGTTTAAGTCTCTTTTTCAGTAAATTAATTCTGAGAAATTTTATCTGTCACTATCAATTTATCTACATTATCACGCTTCTCATCAACATACCTCAGCTAACATGATCCCCTAAAGGAAAATACACTAGAATACATACTTTATGCAATTAGAGATACCATGGAGTGTCAAAACTGTGTTTAAAATATAACATGGTAAAAAAGAACGTCACCTTTAGTTAAAATTATAGGTGATATGTTTAATAATAGTTTCTTCCAAATTGTATATTATAATTTTTGTAACAATTTTTATAAAAGACTTATCTTCTAGATATCAAAGATAAATGTTTCTTTAGATTAAATAAAATATTGAAGTTTTAAAATTTTATTTGGTTGTTGCTGTTCAGTTTATCATAACTTTAGCACATTTACCCTAATATGCAAAGATCAATGTGAATGTGCAATAAAAAATAAACATTATTCAATATGATTGATTTTGTTCCATGGGTACATGATATAAATAACATTTCAAATGAAGTAAACATCCCTAATTTATATGCTAATTTTACTTCAAAGTAACAATGAATAGAATTAAAGATATAAATTTTGGCCATGTAAGCTCTATTTTGGAGTCCTGGTGTAGCACTGTGTGTTTTTGGCTACTGTACTCTCATCTCTAGCCCTCAGTGGCTCAGTCAGTGCCCATGGGTTCAGGAGTTCATACAGCTCTCTAAACTTCAGACCAGCCAGTCCTGTTTCTCGTCTTGAGGTCAATGGTTGTCAAGGGAACATATATAAACTCAGTCCATATCTTCATTACTGCATTTCTCCAACTTCCACTCACAAGTAGACTCAGATGGTCACCGTGAATATACTAGACTGATGGAAGTTTCTCTGTGAGTTTCAGTCTTAGAAGGGAAATATGATGGGCTTGTTTCCCTTGATGCCTCCAAGGCAAAAAAACTTGCTTGATATTCAAAGAGCCAAACAGTCCTTTTTATTATTTTTAAATGTGTATGTCTTTCTTTCAGTAAGAATCTGTTGTTATCCCAGCAGTTTTGGGTTGGTCTTCATATCTTTTCAAGTGGCAATATCCCAACTACTCAGAAGATTTTACTGGTGGCTCAGGATTCCATCATACTCCAAAAAGGCTTAACAAGAAGATTATTTCCAGAAGCAATTTCTAATTCCCATTTTAGCAAATTGAATCAGTTGTAGGTTGAGATAGACTTACAAGCTTTCTGTAATCATAATTCCCAAAAATGTCTATTTTACAATAGTAGGCACTGGCAACCGATATCCATGACAGTCAAACACATACACATTTTGCTTTCATCTTCTTTTCCCAGTCAGCCTATGTCTTTATCCATGTTTCTCCTACAGAACACTCTTGTTCCAAGGTTGTATATACATCACTATCTACCTGCATCCTGGTTAGCCCATGCATACCTCCCTAAGTCTTCCCCTAGCTTCATTGTTCATCTGCCACCATTACTCTTCCTTTGCATTGCCCACCCCCCCTTGTATGTTGCCCTCTCTATCACCAAAGTTAATAGGTGTCTACCTTGCCAGTGAACTACTCTCCCCTCCTTCTGATTCCTGGTAATCATAAAAGAAGTTTTATTTTACTCTAGAAATATTTTTAAGCTTTTACAATAATGGTCTCATACAATATTTTTGTTTTGTTATTGCCTAATTTCACTCAACATAATGCCCTCCAGGTTAATCTATGCTATGAATTGTTTTGCAGATTCATCATTACTCTTCAAGGTTGCATAGTGTTATACTGTGTGTATCTACCAAAGTTTGTTCATCTATTCTTCAGTTGATGGGAATTTAGGATGTCTCCATCTTTTTGCTATTGCAACTGTGATGCAATGAATATTGGTGTGCATATATTTACTCGTTTCTATCTGAGTCAGCTATTTTGTATTCTGTTGTTTGTGTTTTTGCAACATTTGATAGTGTATGTTTGCCTTGTATTAGAGCCCTTGTTTGTCACTATTTTTTATTGATGATCTGCATAGTTTTAGGGTTTACATTTAGGTATTTAATCCATGTTGAGTTATTTTTTTGTACATGGTGTGAGATATGAGTCTTATAATCCATTCTTTTACAAATCGATTTCCAGTTTTTCCAGCACCATTTCACAATATTATGTCTTTGTATTCATGAGCATGGGATATGATTCCATTTATTTTGATTTTCTTCAGATGCTGTATAGTCAAAATATATAGGTAAACATTTTTCTAGTATTCTTTGCTTTCAACCAAAATCCATCTGATGTCAGCAATGATAACCCTCATTCCACGTACGCATCTGAATCTAGCTTGAACCTCTGGAAGTTCTCAGCCAATATATCGTTGCAAACATTTCTGTATTACCTTTAGTAAAACTTTACTTGCATGGGATAAGATCAATGATATTATCTTATTAGTTCGGCAGTACTTTGTGTCACCTCTCTTTAGAATGCGCACAAATATGGGTTTCTTCCAGTCATTTGGCCAGGTAGCTGTCTTCCAAATATCTTGGCAATAGATAACTGAGTGTCTCCAGTGCCACATCAGTTTGTTGAAAAACAACAATTTGTATTCCATTGATACTCAGTGCCTTGTTCTTTGCCAATGACTTAAGTGAACCTTGGACTTCTTCCTTCAAGATCATTGGCTCTTGATCATATGTTACCTCTTAAAATGGTTGAACTGTTTGGTACAGTGACTCTATGGATTCTTTATATCTTTTTTAATGCTTTCTGCATCATTCAATATTTTTGCCCAATACTGCAAGATGAGGTTTGAATTTTTTTTTCAGTTCTCTCAGCTTGAGTTTCATTTTCATTTTCTAACTCTAGGTCTTTACACAATTTGTGATTTGTCTTCTTGAGCTGACCTTTCAAATTTTCTGTTCAGCTATTGCACCTCCCCAGTTTTTCCATTTCCA
>NW_006408979.1:242747-243227 GCF_000296735.1 Chrysochloris asiatica
CCTTCTTGTATTGCCCTCACCAACACCCAAAATAAACCACCTACCCCCACGCCAACCCCATTGTGGTTACCTTATATTCCATTAGTTCTTCCCTCCATTTAAGATAGTATATTTTATCCAGTAATCTACCTGACTTTCCCACCACCTGGATCTCTGTTCTTCTGTGTTTACCTTTTTTCACATTGTATATTGTTTTGATTCATAGGCTGAACTCCCAGATCCTCTGTTCTTATAATTTTATTCTGTGCTTCACTCTTTCATTTGTTGACTAAGTTCAGGTTAATGCTCCTATGTACATCATTCTATAGTTGTTGTATGTTCTTGCTTGTTCTCAGTCCACAGAACTTCCTTTAGGATGTTCTTCATAGCAGGGTTGACTTTGGCAAAATTCCTTAGCTTGTGCCTCTCCTGGAATGTTTTGATTACACCATCCTGTGTCACCAATGATAAAATGGCTTCTGCCAGGCGTCTGTGGCCGCT
>NW_006408979.1:243367-246279 GCF_000296735.1 Chrysochloris asiatica
CTTTCTTTCTTGTCTTCTTTGTTGTTGTTGTTGCTATTCTGACTCATAGTAATCCTGTACAGGGTTTGTGAGGCTATAAATCTTTACAGGAGCAGAAAGCCTCATCTTTCTCTTGCAGAACAGCTGGTAGTTTTGAACTGCTGACCATGAAACTAGCAGCCCGACTCCTAATCACTATGCCACCAGAGCTCTTTCCTTTTATTTCTTCCTGTATGATATTTTTGATGTCATCTCACATCTCTTCTGGTCTTCTATTTTTAGTACATCATGCATGAAATGTTAGTCAGATTATTTCTAAATTCAGGTGGGATATACTCAAGATGATATTTTGGCTCTCCTGGACTTCTGAATTTGCATATGAGCAAATGATGGTGCTATACACTCTGCCCCTGATCTTATTTTGGCTGATGATATAGAGCTTTTCCATCATCTCTTTATGCAGATGTAGTCAATTTGATTTCTGTTCATTCCTTCTGATGAGGTTTATGTGTATAGTAACTTTTTACATTCTGTTAAAAGATATTTGCTATAAAAAAGTCACTGTTGTTGTTGTTGTTGTTAGGTGCCAACAAGTTGGTACCAAATCTTAGCGACCCTATGCACACCAAAAAGAAACACTGCCCGGTCCTGGGCCAGCCTCAATTGTTGCCACGCTTGAGCCCATTGATACTGCCACTTTGCAAATCCGTACCGTTGGATGTCTTCCTCTTTGTCTCTGACCCTCCACCTTACCAAACATAATATCCTTCTCCAGCGACTGGACCCTCCTGACAATATGTCTGAAATATGAGAAACAAAGTTTGGCCATCTTGGCCTCCAAGGAACACTTTGGGTGCACTTCTTCCAACACAGATCTGTTGGTTCTTTTGGCAGCCCATGGCACTTTCAATATTCTCCTCCAACACCATAACTCAAATGCATCAATTCTTCTACGGTCTTCCTTATTAACTATCCAACTTTCACATGCATATGAGATTATTGAAAATACCATGGCTTGGGTCAGGCGCACTTTAGTCCTCTAGCTGATATCGTTACTCTTCAACACGTTAAAAAGGTCTTGTGTAGCAGATTTGCGTAATGCAATACATCGTTTGATTTTTTGATTGTTGCTTCCATGAGTGTTGATAATTGATCCAAGAAAAATGAAGTCCTTGACAACTTCAATATTTTCTCTGTTGATTCACTCATCCTATCATATTTAATTTCATTGCAATGATTTCAATCCCATTGATGCATCATCAACTAACCTCAAGGGTACATCACATAGGCCGCCACCCCTGTTGCCAGCACACAGCCCTTCTCCCTCCCTGAGTCCAGTGTCCCCAGCCACTCCATCTGTCCATGTCATTGTCTCTGTCTCCATTTCCATCTGTGGTGTCATTACCTTTCTGGGTAGGGTCCTATTCTCCGTTCTTCTCACTAGATGGTACCAGGGACCTCCGCTCCTGGGCTGCAAAATCAAACACTTGCATCCTTTTGTCAAAAAACATCTACCTTTAAATTTCCTAGCCTCACACTCAGTCCTAATGACAATTATTCACTATTGTACCACAAGAGTCTTATCCCCATTACCTTTCACCATCCCAGTCCCAAAGGATTGAAAACCATTCAGTGGTGATTCTGCTATCCCCTGCCCCAACTGGAACTAGGCTGCCTCTTGAAAGCTTGTAAGCCAGTCACTTCTTGCCTTTATAGCCCTCCTACCCCCCATTTTTGGTAGACAAAGTCTATGTTGCCTATCTCTGTCTACTCTGTTTACCAAGAGAGTGGGAGTGATCCTTGCGTTAAAGATCTGTTTCCTTTTTTAGCTACTGCATCCATAAGTATAGGTAAAGTTCATCAAATTGTAGCAGGTTACTCCTTTTTTCCCCCTCTTCTTTCTTCTTCTAGTTGAGTTCTGATCATCAAGCCATCCAAGCCAGGTCAAGTGGGTACTATCTGCAAGTATGGGTGTTCTTGTTCATCCCCCTCATTTCATATCAGCTGGATGCTTCACTCTTTACTCTAGTCCTTTGTAGCCATGTCACTGCCTCTGGGCCCAGGAGTCCCCGGGTCTTGCCATACTGCTGTCCATCCAGGTCTCCACCTGGGTTCACAGGGGTCAAGTCAATGTGGTCAGGCTTAGCTCACAACTTCATTGCTGTTTTTTCCCACTCTTACCTTATTGGTGACCAATGTGGTCATCAGCCAGAGCAGATGCCTGCTCATGTATTCTCCTTGAGTCTTAGTCTTGGAAGGGTTTTTGCTCTGATGGGTCCCGACTACTTGCCTTGACAGCTACCAGGTGAACAGCTTACTTGTTCTTGTAGTAATCAATTAGACTGCCATTATTGTTTCAATTTTTTCCTGCTTGTTTCTCTTTCTCGAAGTATATGCTGTTCTTCTAGCAATTCCAGGCTGGTTTACTTTGACCTTTCCACTGAAAATTTCCTACCTCAGTCAGTTCTGGATGGTGTACAAGATTCCACCTATGGTCTTGTGCAATGTAAAGGATCCACAGGAAGACTCTTTCACTGGGCAAGTTCTAGCCCCCTTTAAGGCAATCCAATTATTTATAGGCTGAAGATGGACTTATAAGATTTCTATAGTGATGATTCTGGTTATTCCTTTCTCCCCACCTCAAGTGTCTATTTTACAATGGTAGGCAAGGAAAACCAAGACTCAGAAGACAGCTAAGCATCTTAACACCATTCCCTTCTTTTATCCCTCTAAACAGTGCCTCAGTCCCTGTATCCCAGGGCCCTGTTGTTCCAAGGTTATGCATACATCCTCATTTACTTCTGTCACACTTAACCCATGTGAACCTGCCTAAATGTTCTCACATCAGCCTTGTTCTTCCATTCCCCTTCTTGTGTATTGCCCCCACCCTGCACCCAAGCTATCCTGTTTCTATTCCTTACCCTGTGCTCTAT
>NW_006408979.1:246549-259325 GCF_000296735.1 Chrysochloris asiatica
ACCACAGTTTGTTTATCCATTCTTCAATTGATGAGCACTTTGGCTGTCTCCATCTTTTTGCTATTGTGAATAGTGCTTCTACGAACATTGGTGTGCATATATCTACTTGTATTATTACTTATATTTCTTGTGGGTAAATAGCAAGTAGAGGAAATTCTGGATCATAAGTTATTTCTATTTCCAACCTTCTGAGATATGTCTTGGTGATTTTCTTTTGGGGTCTATCTCTCCTTCCTGGGGTACGTTCGGCTTCTTGAATGTTTAAATTCTCATCTTTCAAGATGTTAGGGGAATTTTCTTACAGAATCTCTTCAACTATTTCCTCTGTGGACTTCTCTGATTCTTCCTGTCCAGAATGCCAATAATTCTTAAGTTGTTCCTGTTCATGTTATGCAGCATGAATCATAGACTCTCTTCAAATTTTTTTATCCTTTTTTTCTGCTGCTCTTCTATCTTGGCAGTATTGAGAGATTTGTCTTCCAGATTACTAGTTCTGGCTTCCATTTCTTCTCTTCTGCTCCTTTCCCCTTTCAATGTATTGGCCATTTCTGATATTTTAATATTAATAATCTGGAACTCTTTTTGCAGGTTTTGAATTGTTTCCAATGCTGTATCAATCTTGTTTGATTGCTCTTGTAGTACTTTCCTGATGTCTTCCTTGTTTTCCTCCACCCTTTTTGAAGCATTTGAATTTGTTTCCATATCATTCTTCTGAATTCCTTCTCAGGAAAATCCAAAACCTGCTCTTCCTGTTCTCAGGAGCCTTAGTCTGTCTCCAGCACATTTGTCTCAGTTACTCTTTTCTGTTTTTGGACATGTTTTGAGATCATTTGTTGTGTTTGAGATCTTTTGTTTGTCATTTCCAGTAGTTGTGTGGGTTTTTTAATGCTTAAATGGATGTTTGTTGTTGTGTTATTAAGCTTACTTGGTGTCTTCTGGTGGATATGATCAGGAGATAGGCTTCCTTTTTTTTCATGTAATGCTCTTGTCTCAATGGAGGAATATTATGGCAGTGTTTCATTCTGTTTTGCATAGGGTCATTATAGACTTGATGGCACCTAAAAACAACTATTGGAGCATGACCTAACTAACATAAATAACCTTAAACATATTTGCATATATATACAAGAGGGCTTCAAAAGTTTATGAAAAGATAATGGAAATAAAAGATTATATATATGTGTGTGTGTATGTGTTATAAGAAATAGTTGAGGATTTTTCCTCCTGTAATATCAGCATACTAGGAAACCCTATCTAAGATCTCTGTGACACAGAATGAACTCATTGGCAGTGGATTTGATATGTATCTATTAACATGGTGTTTTACAGAGTAAAATTGCTCCTTAGTGGCTTTTTACAGCTGCAATCTTTACTGAAGTAAAACACATGTTCTTTATTTCTGTGAATACTTAGTAAATTTGACCTGACAACCTCTTGCTTATAATCCTAGAGTAAATCATTTACACCACACAGGGATCTAATTATTAGTGTAGAAGGTAAGGATTTTAATATATATTATTTGAAGTGCACAATTCAATCTATAACATATTTGTAATGGATATTTTGTGTTCATGTTATGAGGACCTCTACCTCTGTCTTTCAACTTCCATCCCACCCAAAACAACAGCAACAAACAAGCAAAGAAATAGTAATAATAAAACCCAGCAAATAATAATAAAAAAAAAAAAAATAGGTAGACAGTGAAAAGGGAGGATAAGTCAAAAGGTATTGTTACTATGCTTTCTGTTTATTAGAAACAAAATGTTTTAAACATGTCTAGGTGATCACTGGGTTGATGTTGTGCAGTTGTCTAAATAAAACATTTGTCTTAGTTTCATTAGAGTGTCTTTGATAAAAGGAAATCCAAATGAAATGGCTATTTCTAAGGGGATCTACTGGGCCAGTTATATTCAAGGCAGAAAAACCAGCTCAAAAATTGTTTTTATTGTTGATAAATTCCCTGAGCCAGTTCTAACTCCCATTATTTTAACTCCTAATAACATTAGAGTTTCCAGAACATTGTAATACATTTTTTGGGGGGTGGGTTCCAAAGGTGAGATCTTGATAGAGTTTCTTCTCATACACAAAAAGAATCACTGGGGTTTATGATGAAAAAACCTTGGAGGTGGTGGTTATGTGCCGTGGAGTTAGCTCCAACTCATAGCGACCCTGTATACAGTTTATGAGGCTGTAAATCTTTATGGGAACAGAAAGCCTCATCTTTCTCCCACAGAACAGCTGGAAGGTCCGATTTGTAATCACTATGCTACCAGAGCTCCTTAAGACACTTGAAAACTGCATGTTGAGGAAAAGTCCAGGAAGCTTATGCTGATAAATATTTTTTAATCAATATAGCAAAGGATCTACTCATTCTTCAAGTGTAACAAGGGCTGACTTACAATAATTTCATTGAGAAACATTATCCCATCTAACCTATATCCCTTCTCTTACTCCTTCATAGCTCTTTTAGTTCCAAAAATCCAAATACTGTTTAAAAAGAATAATATTTGAGTCCCTCCAGGATGCCCAAACTACTTTTTCAACATGGTATGTTATGAAGATGATACAATCTAGCTTGCTGAAAAGCTAAGAAGACTTAAAATACTTACAGATAAAGATCAGAGACCATGACCTTCGGTATAGGTTGCACCTCAATGTAAATAAAACATAAATCCTCACCACTGGACCAATAAACAACATCCATACTAATGGAAAAAAGATCCAAATTGTCAAAAACTTCATTTTTCTTGGGTCAACCATTAACACTCATGGAAGCAGCAGTCAAGAAATCAAAGGGCATATTGTATTGGGCAAATCTGCTGCAAATGACCTCTTTCATGTGTTGAAGAGGAAAAAATGTCAGTTTGAAGATTAAAGTTTGCCTAACCCAAACCATGGTATTTTGAATAACTTCATATGCATGTAAAAGTAGGATAATAAATAAGGAAGACCTAGAAGGATTGAAGCATTTGAGTTATGGTATTGGAGGAGAATATAGAAGTACCATGGACTTTCAAAAGAATAAACAGAACTGTGATGAAAGAAGTAAAACTAGAGTGCTACTTGGGAGCCAGGATAGCCAGACTCTCATATTTTAGACATATTGTCAGAAGGTACCAGTCACTGGAGGAGGATATCATGTTTGATAAAATGGAGAGTAGGAGAAAAAGAGGAAGATCCCAACAAGATGAATTGGCACCATAATGGAAGCGCTGGGCTCAGGCATAGCAATGGTTGTGAGGCTGACCCAGGGCCTGGCAGTGTTTTGTTCTTTTGTGCATACGGTGGTTCTGAGTTGGTATCAAATTGATGGAACCTAACAAACAAAAATAATGAATTGAAGAATTAAAAGATTCTTCAAGAAAAGTTTAGAGAGATGTAAACACTGCCTTTAGGAGTACATAGACTTAGAAATAGGATATGTCGAGAAACAGAAGTTTCATATTTTGATATTGTTGTTTCAGAAAGGTATTTATGGTATTGTATGAATACCTGTTGACTTATCATTGTATTTAAAGGGTAAATAAAATATTAGTATCAATATTCTTGGCATTGATATTATCAGACCATACCCAACTCTTTCTGTAAATGGAAAAGCGCAGGAGGTCTAACAGAATTAGAGTAGGTACTTATCTTGAACATCAACAGATTTATGCACCCTCCCAAGAACCAATTCTCAAAAATAATACATCTAGGAAAAGGAGGAGATTATTATATAATAGTGACATATCTCCCAACATGTTTTTGAAATCTTTAAAAAACATTTTTGAAAACAGAAAGAAATGCAGAAAGCCACTTGTGCTGAAGGATATGATCCTTTATATATCACCTAATTCAAAAGCTATCAGCATTTAAAAAAAAATAAGATTAGTGAATACTAACACAGAAAATCATTGAGATAATCTAGGATCCATAGACTGCACTAGATGAAACACTATCAGCTGTAGAACACTGTATAGCAAACTGAATATTCTGTTTCTTGGGAAAATATGAGCAACGTGGAGTATACATTGGTAGAGTATGAGGATGATGGCAAGGAACGCATTTTGTCATTAAAATAGTTTTGTTAATCTTGACAGTCCAAGTAATACATGAAATGGAAAGGGGCACTGGAGATGGTCTTCACAAAAATGTGTGACTACATAAGTATGTGAACTAAACAGAAGTAGCGAAAGAGAAAAAAAAAAAAAAATGTTTTTTAACTGGTTTCATTTGGTTTTTACTCATAACAACCTTATGTACAGAAATAAAATGGCCTGATAACTGTGTCACGTTCATGATTGTTGTTATGTTTGAAGCCATTGTTGTATCCACTGTGTTAATCCATCTCGGTGACTGTCTTCTTTTATTTATTTATTTATTTATTTATTTATTTATTTATTTATTTATTTTTGACTGAGAGTCTACCAAGCATAGTGTCCTTTTCAGGACTGTTCCTTCAGGACAACATGCCCAAAGTATATAAGAGAAAATAAAGCCTCCTTTCTTCTAAAGAGCATCCTTGCTGTACTTCCTCCAAAACAGATTTGTTCATTCTTCTGGAAGTCATGGTATTATTATAAACATTCTTCATCAACACCATAATGCATAGATTTTTCTGCAGTCTTTCTAATTCATTCCCATGTATATGAGAATACTGAAAATAACATAGCTTGGATTAGGTGTACCTTCGTCCTCAAAGTGACATTTTTGCTTTTTAACACATTATAGAGTTATTTTGCAGCAGATTTGCCCAATTCAATACTTGTTTGATTTCTTGACTTTGCTTCAATGAGCATTGACTGTGGGTCCAAGTAAAATGAAATCCTTAATTATTTCAATATTTTCTCCATTGACTATTGTTATTTATTGGACCATTTGTGAGAATTTTTGTTTTCTTTAGAGAATTGTAATCCATACTAAGTGCTGTATTCATTAATTTTTATCAATAAATTCTTAAAACCTTCCTGGCTTTCAGCAAGAAGGGTTGTATCATCAGGATAAACAACTTCAATAAGCTTCCTTCAATCCTGATGTCATATTCTTCTTCATACAGACCAGCTTCTTGGATTATTTTGTCAACATATGCATTGAATACGTATGGTGAAAAGATTCAAATACACCTAACCTGATTTTTAACCATTCTATTTCTATTTGAACAACTGCCTCTTAATTTAAATATATTTTCCACATGATCACAATAAATTGTTATGAAATTACCATTGTTTGAAATGTTATTCATAGTTTTTTTCTGATCCACATAGGCAAATGACCTTGCATAATAAATATTCTATCTTTCAGTCAAGATCCAATTGATGTCACCAAAATCCATTCCTCATTTCAAGCTCTTTTTTGAATCAAGCATGAATTTCTGGCATCTCTATGTCTATATAACCGCTAGAAGCCTTTTGTAATTATCTTCAGAAAAATTTTACTGTGTGTGATATTAATGATATTGTTTGGTAATTTCCACAATATGTGGGATCAACTTTCAGAGAAAAAGACAGGAAAATTGTTAAATCAGTGACGAAGCCAAAGGAATCTATTGTCATTTAATGTACCTATCTTTGGCATACATGTATAAAATGAATGAAAACTAAATAAAATCTTGGGAAATTCTAAAATAAGTAGTTGAATCTGTTAAGCTATGAAGAATATGATAAAGGTCTTGTCAAATTATGTGAAAATATATTCAATTTTGGATTAACATTTTAAGGGCTTGCGAGTGAACAATAATATTAGCATACATAAATTTCAGAATAATAATAAGTGAAATGGGTAGTGTAAAAATATTGTAGATTGACTTCTGGCATTTAAATTTCATACCCTGAGGCTTGAAATTGATTATTACTTTAAAAAAACACATAGAAAAATGTTAACATAACTAATGAAAATATATACTTGCATATAATGTATAAATGATTTCAATTTATTTTTAAAAGCAGAGGAATACTGGATAAAGCAATATTGAATATCAAACAATTCAATTGTATTCTATTTTATAAGAAGTCTAAAAACAGAATGAATACAAAGGGTTGAAAATTAAGGAATGGAAAATGACACATCAAGTAAATGAAATTATCAAGAAAATAGGCAAGACAAAACAGAATTCAAACTAAAAAATAAGTTTACAAAAGAATACACAGAGGCATTTCATATTTATTAATTGCATAACTCAACAAGAGTATACTTTAGTGATACATTTTATACACCTAAAAAACAGCATCAAATATATAAAATTAAAATGGTAAGAATGGGAATCTGATAGAATATTTTAACAAAGTAAAATCAGAACTTAGCGTTCTGTGGAAAATGAAATATTTAAGTAGGTTGATTCTTTGAATAACACAATTAACAAGCTTGAGCAGATAAATATAGTGAATTTGACAACTACCAATATGAAAATGCATAATCTTCCTAAGGTTATATATTATCCTTTAGGCAAGACTTTCTAAACAAACTAGTAGCATGAGCCTTCAAAATGTAGCACTAGGGCACTTTTTCAGGTTTATGCTGATTGAGGGAAAAAAAAGATTCACATATATCAAACTGTTACTATCACATTTCTCATTATTTTAAAATTGGTCTCCTAGATGAGTCTGACTTCAATGGAGTTTTAACCTTCTTCACAATGGCTCCAAGCCTATTTGGGAAGTAGAAGTAATAATACTGGATGAAACAATAACATTGTAGATTAATTTAAAAGTTTATAGTACTTCTGTAGACAGCTGTATTTAGCAAATTTGAATATATTTTAATTTGCTGTTTTATTCTATCAAGAAATAACAGAGAATATATTTCAAAGAGGATTTTAAAAACAGACGCACAAATGAAAACAATGTTATATTTGCATAAGATAAACAATGTGTTATTAGTGAGAAGACCAATTTTTTTTTTTTTTCATTGTTGTGTTTTCTTACACTAGGATTTCTAATTTGTGGTGTTTGAATGACAATTGTATTTTGAAAATTGCACATAATAGTTATAACATCATTCTGTCAAATACTGTGAATTATGTGACAATAACATTCTGATACATTTATCTGCTATAAATATTCAAAATACATTTGGAGAAGAGTTGCTTCCTCAAAGTAGAGATGACATTTATAATCCAAATGGAGTAAAGTTTTTGGAACCTTATTTTGCTGATGGGATGAAACACAAAATAAAGCTAAACAGATGTAAACATGCATTAATAATCAAAGCATGGAATGTACAAAGTATGAATCTAAGAAAATTGGAAGTTGTCCCAAATGAAATGGACATCCTAAGCTTTAGTGAGCTGAAAAGGAACTGCTATCAGCCATTTTAAATCTGAAAATTGCATGCTTTACTATGCCAGGAATGACAAATTGAAGAATGGCAATATATTCCTCATCTAAAAGAACATTTGAAGATGTCTCATGATGTACAACACTGTCTGTGATAGGATAATATCCATATGCCTACAAAGAAGAACTGGTAATACCACTATTACTCAAATTTATGCACTAACCTCTGAAGCCAGTGATGATGAAATTGAAGAACTCTACCAACTTCTTTGGAGTCCTGATGTGGAGCTATGGGTTAATGTGCTGGACTGCAAAGTATGTTTGAACCACAAGGTTGGAAGTTCAAGCTCAACAGTCGCTCCTCAGAAAACCGTTACAGGTCTCTATGGTTCAGAATTGACTCAACAGCACATAACAACAGCAACTTCCTCAATCTGAAAATCATCAAACATGCAATCAAGATGTATTGCTAACTACTGGTGGTTGGAATGCAAAACTTGGAAACAAAGAGTAAAAGCCAGTCATTAGAGAATATGGTCTTAGTGATAGAAATGATGTTGAAGATAACGTGATAGAATTTTGTAAGACAAATGACTTCATTGCAAATATCTTTTTAAATAACATAGAAAACCTCACAAATTGGAACTCAGAGAAAACAAATTGACTACATCTATAGAAAGAGACAGTGGAGAAGTTCCATATCATCAGTCAAAACAAGGCTGGGCAGACTCTGGAACAGACCATAAATTCCTCATATGCAAGTTAAGGCTGAAGCTGAAATATATGAGTGCCAAAATATAACCTTAAGCATATACCAACTGAATTTACATATCATCTCAAGAAGAGATTTGAAGAATTAGAGAAAACCAGAGACAAAAAGAGTTATAGGGTGACATAAAGAATGTCATACAGTAAGCATGCAAAAGGCAATTAAGAAGACAAGAAAGGAAAAAAACCAAAATGGATGTCAAAAAAGACTCTGAAACTTGTTATACAGTGTAAAGATGCTAAAACAAATGGAAGAAATGAGGAGGTCAAAGAGATGCCTAGAAAATGTCAAAGGTCAATTTGAGAATGCAAAATCAAATATTATAAAGAAGTGTGCAAAGATCTGGAGTTGGAAAACCAAAATGGATGAACACTCTGAGCATTTCTGAAGCTGAAGGAACTTAAGAGAAATTTAAACCTCGACTTGAAATATTAAAGGGTTCTGCTGTGGCACTGTAGGATCTGTACTGAACTGTAAAATACAATGTCAACATAAGCAAGATAAGCTGTTCCTTGGAAACCTATACAGAGTTGCTTTGAGTCACAGCTGAATCGACAACACTTAACAACATCATATAGAAAATATTAAATATAATGCAGAAAGAATCAAATAAAGATTAAAAGAATACACAGATTCACTGTACCAAAAAAAAAAAAAAAAAAAAAGGCAATGTTAAACCATTTCAAGAGGTAATATATGATCTACAGCCAATAATACTGAACTAAGAAGTCCAAGGTGTACTGAAGGCATTGGCAAAGAACAAGGATCCAGGAATTTACAGGAAACAAATTTAGATCTTTCAACAAACTAATGCTGCATTGTATGACATACTCACATGTCTATGCCACAAAATTTGGAATAAGTTACCTTGACAACTGATTGGAAAAGATCCATATTTGTGTCCATTCCAAAGAGAGGTGACCGAATGGAATGCGTAAATCATCAGACGACATCTTTAATATTGCATACATGTAAATTTTGATAAAGATTATTCTAAAATGACTTCAGCAGTACATTGACAATGAACTGCCAGAGGTTCAAGCCTTATTCAATCAAGTTCGTAGATTGGGGGATATCACTGTGGATGCCAGATAGATCTTGGGTGAAAGCACAGGATATCAGAAAGATGCTATATTGCTATATTGACTACACAAAGTGTTTTGATTTTGTGAATCAGAACAAGCTATGGAGAATGATTATTCAGGAACATTTAACTCTGCTCCCGAGGAACCTGTACATAGACGAAGAGACAGCTGTTCAAACATAAAAAGCAAACACTGAATGGTTTAATATTAAGAAAGGTTTGTACCAGGTTTGTATTCTTTCACCATAGTTATTCTATCTGTATGCTGAACAAGTAATACAGAAGCTAGATGATATGAAGAAAATGTTCCATCAGTGTAGGAGGAAGACTCATTAACAGTCTGTGATATGCAGATGATACAACCTTGCTTGCTGAAAGTGAAGAGGACTTAAAACATTTACTGATGAATACCAAAGACCATAGCCTTCAGTATGGTTTGCACCCAATGTAAAGAAAACAAAAATCCTCACCATTGGACCATTAAATAACAACAAGATAAATTGAGAAAAGATTGAAGCTGTCATTTTGCTAGGTTCAATCTTCAACACACATGGAAGCAGCAGTCAAGAAATCAACCAGCGTATTACATTAGGCAAATATGCTGCACAAGACCTCTTTGAAGTGCTCAAAAGCAAAAATATCAGTTTGAGAGGTAAAGTGGGTCTACCCCATGCTGTGGTATTTTCAATAACATCATATGTATATTAACATTGGACAATGATGAAAGAAAATTATAGAATTGATGCATTTGATTACAGTGTTGGAGAAGAATATTAAAGTAACAATGGACCACCAAAAGAACATTTTGTGGTGTAATTACAGCTAGAATGATCTTTAGATGATAGAATATTCAGACTTTTGTCTTATACATTGGGCAGAAAATAAGGAGGGACCAGTCACTGGAGAAGGACATAATGTTTGGTAAAGTGTTGGTATTGTTGGTAAGTGTCATCGAATTGGTTCCAACTCAGAGTGACCCCGTATAGGATTTCTGAGGAGCAGGTGTTGAGTTTGAATTATCAACTCTGTGGTTCAAACTGACCTTGTGGTCCAATGCATTATCCTGCATTATACCAAGACTCCTGGTAAAGTGTAGGGTGAGCAAAAAGAGGATCACAACGAGATGGATTGGCACAGTGGCAGAAGCAATGGGATAAAGCATAACAACAAATTTGAGATTGGTGCAGAACCAGGCAGTTTTGTTCTGTTGTGTATTATATCACTATAAGTCTGTACTAACTCTATGGCATGTAACAATATCAACAAGAATGTAAGTCCGATCCAACTGGATTAAAATTAACAACAATAACAAACATTGGAGAAATATCTATATCTATCTATCGATCTATCTCTCTATATATTTAATATATTCAATTTGACTCATTTCATCTCTGAAGGTGACTTGGAAATCTTTCGTTAGCAGTATGTTATTTTTAAGTGACTTTAAGTCAGTGTGGACTCCTATAGGGTTTCTGAGGAGTTTTAAATCTTTGTGAGAGCAGAGAGTTATTACCATTCCTTATCCAATGGAGTGGCTGGCTTGCTTGAATCTTGAACCTTGTGATTCGAAGTCTAATAATTATCATATGGAAGCCACTGCATTAATGCTTTCTTATGTGGCTCCTGATTTCTTAAAAAAAACTTCTCTTCCTTCATTTTTCTTTTTTTCTCTGAATTTCCTGAACAAAATAAAATGTTCTAAAATTTAGGGGATAGGTGCAAGGAAGAATAGGTGTAGCACAATGGGCAGTGAAACTTTTCCACATGAGTTTCTAAAAAATCAAAACACTAAGGTACGAAGAGTACACTCTGATGTAAACTATGTTCTTGTGTTGTTATGTGTCATCGACTAGGTTCCAACTCATGTCCATCTTGTAAAGGATTTCTGAAGAATAATTGGTGGGTTTGAACTTACAACCTTGTGGTTTGCAGTTCAGTGCTGTTCTACAACACCACACCAGGTGCTTAGATAGATGTTCATTGATAACAGTGCATCTATATTGATCACAACATTTGTACATTACTAGTGCTATATGAGGAATCCTGGTGTGGCACTGTGGGTTAATGTGCTGAACTGCAAAGTTGTTTTGAACCACAAGGTAGGTGGTTCCAGCTTACCAGTCACTCTTTGAAAATCCTATACAAGGTTGCTGTGGGTCTGAACCAACTCGACAGCACTTAACAACAACAACAATGCAATTTGAGGAGTTCTCAAGTGGCATTGTAGGTTTGAATTGCAACATCAGCGGTTCAAACTCACCAGACACTCGTCACACACCCTAACAGTGTTGCTATAAGTCAGAACCAACTCAATGTTACTTAAAGACAATAACCAATGCAATATAAAAATAATAGAATGAGTTTACATGGGGAGAAAGTTCTGTGCAATTTTTCTGTGAATATAAAATTGCTATAAAAACAAAACAAAACGTGTATTCATAAGAATCCCCAAAACATTTTGTTTCTCATCTAGTTTTCATTTTGACTGCTGGAACATACTTAAAAATAAATAAATAAATGCTCAATCTTGACTTATTCTTTAAAAATTCACATCAATTCTCAACATAAAATTATCTTTCTACTTTGGAAAAACAGACTCAGCCTCAACCTTCACAACTAAAACATTTGTATGTAAAAACATTAATTATCTTACCTGGGCATATCTAAGGGGATTCTATTTATCAAAAAATATTTTCTTTTGCCATGAATGAAATTACCTGGGTGAGGAACTAAACTTTTCTCTTTATCACACAACGCTCCTTGGCAATTTTTTTTTCTAGTTTAATGCCAGCTGTATCTCCTACACTTTTTTTTTCACTTTTTAAATTTTTTTTCACTTTAAAAAAAGAAAGAAGTAGCTTTCAGTATTGATATAAAAATTAGATTTTTCAAAAATAGTTGAGAATAACCCTAACTTGACATTTTCTGACTTAAAATTCACAAATTGAAATAAATACCCATATTATTTTTCATACTCAGGATATATCAGAGAAGACTGGGTTTTGACACATAGCAAGGATTTTCATTTTTTAAGCAGACATTATGCTCAAAACCATAGTTTGGAATCCATAGAATAGTTAATGAAGGGATAATTTATGAGATCTTTTCTAGCTATGGAATCCTGGAATATTTGCAGAGAGCACTGTTTTCAAATAGGAGTTCCTCTGAGACTATGCACCAGGGTATCTAGCAGAAACACAGATACAAGAAAGAGTGAAACATACCCAGGATTCACTATGGGCTTGGATCACAGAGACACCAAGGAACTGCAGAAGAGAACAGATGTTTTTTTAACCATAATTTAAATCAAAGATAGCATGCTGAGACAAAATCACCTGGATATTATAAGGATTTGAGTTTCAAAATGTTTCATTGTTTGTAAAGTGGACTCCTTACAAAAGATTGCATTGTAATGGTACTATAATAGATGTCTTCATTTCTACTGTAAATCAGACAGATAGATATGTTTATTTTGCTTTACCTCACTTTAATGCTCTGTGAAAGAAAAAAAAAAGGGAAAATGCTAACAGATATTTTATTTATGTTGGTTCTTCAAGTACACACATACACACATTTATATAAATAAACAATTAAAAACATATATGTGAGCATCAGTGACCCACTAGCCACTCTAGGGAAGATGAGATTTTTCGACAACTCAACAGTACATAAA
>NW_006408979.1:263041-265058 GCF_000296735.1 Chrysochloris asiatica
AATAACATATATATATATTATTTTCTTAAACTTTTTATTGTGAGTTGGATTCCTAGTGTGGCAGTTGAAACCCATCAGCCACTCCTCAGAAACCCTACACAAGGTCCCTATGAGTCAATACCAACTAGATGGCACTTTAAAACAACAACAACGTTGTGAATTAAGTGAAGGCTACAGACAAGATCTTTAGTTTTACATTCAGAAAACCATACACTTCATTTCATCAGAATGATTGCAATTTCTTCCATGCAACAACAAGTATCCTGCTTTGTCTTTGTGTTACCTGTTTGCATTTCACTTACCGTCCCATCCCTTTTCAAATTTGTCCCCAGGAAAATATCCTTTGATTTTGAGTGATTGATGATTCCATGGTAATCATAGCTTACTATTGTTGTTGCATGTCCCCCTCTATATCTATCTACTGTTTGGCTGAAAATTGGACCATAAGATTTCTATGTTCTTCTGGCAGTCCATAGTACTTTTTTTTATTTTATTTTTTTTAAAGTTTTTTGAACTTCATTATTTTAATATCATGAAATACAAGTACAAAACATTGTACAAGATCTTACTACGTGAAGAAGGAACAGCACATTTGTAAAGTTTTCACTAGAACCCGTATCATCTAGTGCTAGCATGTATTCATTATCGTGAATAGAAAAGCTTACAACTCTTTTCCATCGCCGATTGACATTTATCTTAATATGCCTAGTAAGCTGCTTTGGAGAACCGTTAATAAATAGAAATCGCCTTAGCTGAGAGTGCTGAGCTGGTAATCTTCTTTCACATCTGTCGAGGTCTCCTATGCTGCCATCACAAAGACACTGTGCACTTTTTTGGGATAAGAAAATGTGTGATATCAATAGCCCCCTTCCTGTTTACAAAGGCAAATTACCATTTCCTAAAAAGTTCAGAATATTACGACAGTTATTGGTTAACCAGTAATTCATGGAACCCCATTTACATCAGACAAATCAACAGCCAGAGCCTTAAAACTCCACCTGTGCTGAAGAAAACCAAGTCTGTAAATACTGAAACTGTCTTTCCTACCTCTAAACTGGTTTAACCACATCAAATCACAGCAACATCAACCAATAAAGACAAAGTAAACTGTGCTAGTAACCAAGCATTTAGTTTGTGGCCATTTCAACTTGGAGTTTCCCTATGAAAAAATATGATGAAAGCAGCATTTATTTTACTGGGAAATGTGGAAAAATAATTACAACCCTGCCAATCTCACAAAACACTGGAAAATAATTAATTTTTTTAATAAATAAAAAGGTACTTATGTTTTAAATTTTTTTTTAATTCTCATTCTTGCTGCTAAAAATAAATCATTCAGTTATGCCAATCTTCAAGGATAAACTTTGAGATATTTAAAATAACATATGTTTGGAAAATGGAACCACATTTTTAATTGCCAACATTATGCTTTGTTCTTGGTAGAATCAACTTTGTTTCTTCTTTTGACATCCCAGTTATAAACCCTGGCCAATATAGACTTCTGTGGTAATAAACTGATCTCAAAGGAAGTCTAGGTCTTCCTCAAGATAATCAAGATTCTTTGTAGCAGTTGACAAATTATTTTCCAGCAGTGCCTGAGCTTCATCAATATCATATTCAAGCATTACATTGGCCCCCAACCACAGACACACTTTATCAGTAGGAGGAACTGAAGCTTTGTACAGATTATCTGCCAATAAGAATCTGGTTTCCAGCGAATTGGTGGACTCTTTTTTCTTCTGCATGTATTTAAGAATTTCTAAAGTTTGCTTAATTTCCGGAATCTGACCTTTTAGCCTCCTTTTCTGCTGGCGGCCGCAGCATACGTAATCAGCACTGAGAAGTTGAGGCACTAGGATAACATGGACAAAAATCCAGTCTTTGAGCCCTCCTCCGGCTTACGGGCCATGGACCCCGAGGGCCAGGGAAGTAACTCCCTGAAGTCCTGGGTTCATAGGCTTTGGTGAACTCACTGTTTGGCCACCTCTGTGCAATTTTCTTTAATTATACTTTTGTG
>NW_006408979.1:266148-269838 GCF_000296735.1 Chrysochloris asiatica
TCTCTGTCTCTTTTCTTTCGCCTACTAGATCTCCCACTCACGTTAAAACCCCACACTCCGTCGAGGCGATCCTTTGTTGAGGCGGGACCCCGACTCAGGACCCCCGGCACTTTTCTTTTGAGCAAGGTTGAGTTCCATAAACGTATACTTCTGATATTGTTCATCCAACTTCTTCAAGACTACATCTGCAGTCTCATTCCCAGGCTGCTTCATGAAGGAATCAACATCTTCCACAAACACGGCCTCAGGAATCCCCAGGTGAACCCTTCGTCCATTCTCTGTGGTCACTTCTCCTGAACCAGCAGCACCCTTAGCGGCCGCCATCTTGGTGAAGCGCGACTGTCCATAGTACTTTTGATGTTCTTCTCTAACCCTGCAATTCAAATGCAGCAGTTTTTGTACAATCTTCCATATTCATTGTTTAACTTTGCATGCGTATGTAGTTATTGATAATTCCTTGGCTTGAGTCAGGCACACATAACTGATATCTTTGCTCTTTAAAACTTTAAAGAGATCTAGCACAGCAGATGAGCCTAATGAACTATGTCTTCTGATTTCTTGATTGCTGATTCTCTGAGTGTTTTTTGTGGATCAAAACAAAATGAAGTCTTTGAAACTTGTGCTTTACTGACAATATTTTCTCCTTTTTTCATGATATTTGTTTATTGGCCCAGTCATGAAGATGTTTGATTTCTTTACATTGAGATGCAATCCATAATCAGTAAACATTCTAAGTCCTCCAGGCTTCCAGCAAACTTAGATGATTTAAAACATCACAGGTTGTTAATGAGTCTTCCCAAATCCTGATGTCATATTCTCCATTTTATAATCCAGCTTCTTAATTTTAAACCATTCAGTATCTCTTTGTTCTGATTACATAGCTGCATTTTGGTGTATGCACAAGTTACTAATGGGCACAATTAAGTGTTCTAGAATCTCCATTCTTTGAAATGTTGTCCATAGGTTGTTATGAGCCACACAGTTGAAGTAATAACCAATAAAGCACACCTCACCATGTTGGGAAAGTGGAGGGCTGGAGGAAAAGGCAACAGTACCTTGTCTTTCTAGGGGAAGACCCTTACGGAGATGGATTGTCACAGTTGCAGCAGCAATTTGCTCAAACATAGCAATAGTCATGAGTTGGCTCAGGACCAGGAAATGAATAGAGTCTTCTGTGCATAGAGTCACTATGAGTTGATATCAACTCTATGGCACCTAACAACAACAACAATAAACATCTTTCTAGCATTCTCTTATTTTAGCTGAGATGCAATAATATCCCTTGTTCAACGTCCTCTTCTGGATTTGACTTAAATTTCTGGAAGTTCCCTTGTTGAATGTGCTGTTGCCTTATCTTCAGAAAAAATTTGTTTGCATGTGATATTGATAATGTCTGATGATTTCCACATTTCCACTTTTTGGAACTGACATATGTATCTCTGCATATTGGGGCAAGTAGCTGTCTTCCACATTTCTTGGCATAGATGAATTAGAGCCTCTAGTGTTGCACCAGTTTGTTGAAATATTTCATTTTGAATTCCATCAATTTCTGGAGACTTGTTTTCCACCAATGCTTTCAGTGCAACTTAGATCTCTTTCTTCTGTATCATCCGTTCTTAATTATATGCTACTTCTTGAAATGGTTGAACACTATTTTCTTTCTGGTAAAATGACTGTATATCTTTCATCTTCCTTTGAATCTTTCTGTATCAATCAATGTTTTACCCATTGAATCCTTAATATTGCAAAGTGAAACTTAATTTTTTTTCCTCAATTCTTTCAGGTTGTGAAATGCTAAGTGTGTTCTTTCCATTTGATTTTCTAAATCCAGGGCTTTGCAAATATTTCATTGTGAAGTTGGACTTCATCTTCTTGAGTTGTTATTTGAAAATTTCAGTTCAGTTATTTTACTTCCTCATTTCTTTCATTTGATTTAATATCTCTATTCTTGCCTTTGAGTTGTGGTGTTGGAGGAGAATACTGAACGTGCCATGGACTGCCAAAAGAACCAATAGATCTGTTTTGGAAGAAGTGCAACCAGAGTGCTCCTTGGAGGCCAGGATGGCTAAGCTTCGTCTCTCATACTTTGGACATATTGTCTGGAGGAAACAGTCGCTGGAGAAGGATGTCATGGTGGGTAGGGTGGAGGATCAGAGAAAAAGAGGAAGACCCCTAACGAGATGGATTGGCCAGGTGGCATTGTTGATGGACTCAAGATGGCAGCAGTAGTGAGGTTGGCCCAGGATCGGACATTGTTTCGTTCTGCTGTGCATAGGGTCACTATGAGTTGGTTCCGACTCGATGGCACCTGACAACAACAACAACAGCATACTGCAGAACAAGTTTCAGAGTCTCTTCTGACATACATTTTGGGATTTTTCTTTTTCTTTCTTATCTTTTTAATGACCTTTTGTTTTCTTGCTGTATGATGTTCTGTATGTCATCCTTAAGTTCTTTTTGTCCTTGGTCATTAGCATTTAATGTATCACGTATATTCTTCAGATAGTCTCTAAGTCCATGTGGGATATGTTCAAGGACATATTTTTGTTATAATGAATTTGTTTTAATTTCCTTTTTCAATCTGAACTTTCATACCAGCAATTGATTGGTGCATACATTTATATAAAAATGGTACTAACTGGATTTCAGTTTATGCCTAATGCATTTTATCCTATCACAAACATCATTATACTTCAAGACATAACTTGAAACTTTATTTTTGATGACGAATACATTGCCATACATCTTGAACTTTTTCATGTCTTGGGATAGTAAACCATAAGACTACTAGTCTCAAAATAGTAAATGCCAGTCCATGTCAGGTTGTGTAAACAACGTTTAATGTTTATTTATAAGTATAAGACCAAATACCTTAAGCTGTTCCCATTCTTATTTAAGATTATAAATAATTATTTACATAAATGTCAAACATGCTGAATACAAAAAAAAATCTAACAAATATAGACTGATAAAGTAATTCAAAATTTTTGCTTGATGTACATTTTTAGAAGATAAAATTAAAAATATAAATTTTAAAATAGTTCTTACAGATATAGTAGTAATAAATATTAATAAGAAGAGAAACAAAATGAATACCCTAAAGATGAGTTCCTGAGATTAACCAATTAATATTGTAACTTGGTATTATCATATTTTATACTAACTGACAATAATTTCTCCTAGCTTCAGTACCCAGAAAAACCTGCTCTTAAGGTATCTTAACCTTCATAAATACAAAATATATGAATCATGTTTGAACAAGTATGATTCTCTCAGTGACATAGTCCAGTAAAACATATTGTCATGATGTGTCAGGTTTTTGTTTTTGTTTTTTTAAACAGGAACAAGTAATTAGATTTGATTCCCAAACTCCTCACACCTGTTTCCACTTATAGTTTCAAATTCCTTAAGCAGGCATATATGTCCAGAAGATCTGTTAACATTGTATTTGCTAACATGAAAGCCATAGTTCATTTATGCAACGTAGAGGTAAATTTCAAAATATATTGTTTCAGGAAGCTTTAGAAATTTATACTGCCTTTTATTTATCTTGTTGTTGTTTTACTTTATTTATTTCTAAATAAGAGAGAGAAAATAGTACAAGTACGAGTCAAAAATTAGGTGGTTGTTGTTGTCAGGTGCCATCAAGTCGGAACCAACTCATAACGACCCCATGCACAGCAGAACGAA
>NW_006408979.1:271753-274724 GCF_000296735.1 Chrysochloris asiatica
AGGAGGGATAAATTCAAGGTCATATTTTGGCTCTTGTAGACTTGTTTTCATTTTCTTCAGCTTTAATTTGAATTTGCATATCAGTAATTGATGGTCTGTTCTACAGTCTGCCCTTGGTTATATTAAAAACCCAACCGTGTTTGTTATTGAAAGATTATTAAAGATGCAGAGAGCATCAAAAGAAGATGGAAGGAATATATAGAGTCCTGTACCAAAAGGAAATGGCAAATGCTCAACAGTTTCAAGAGGTAGCATATAATCAAGAGCAAATGATACTGAAGGAGGAGGTCCAAGGTGCTTTGAAGGAATTGGCAAAGAACAAGGCACCAGGAATTGATGGAATAAAAATTGAAATCTTTCAAGAAAGTGAAGCGGCACAGGAGACAAGAAATTTGGAAGGCAGCTATATGGTCAACTGATTGGAAGAGATCCATATTTGTGCACATTCCAAAAGGAGGTGAGCCAATGGAATGTGGAAATCATCAGAAAGTAAAGTTTTAGTAAAGGTTATGCAGAAATGGCTGCAAGCATACATTGACAGAGAATTTCCAGAGGTTTAAGCTGGATTCAGATGAGGCCATGGAACAAAGGATATCATTGCTGATGTGCGATGGATCTTGGCTGAAAGCAGAGCATACCAGAAAGATGTTTACCTGTGCTTTATTGACTACACAAAGGCTTCAGATTGTGTGGATCATCACAACCTATGGACAACATTGCAAACTATGAGTATTCTGGAACACTTAATTGTGCTCATGAGGAATCTGTACCTGGACCAAGAGGCAGTTGTTCGAGCAGAACATGGAAACACTGAATGGTTGAAAATTAAGAAAGGTATATGACAAGGTTGTATTCTTTCACCATACTTATTCATCCTGTATGCTGAACAAATAATCTGAGAAGCTGGGTTCTATGAAGAAAAACGTGACCATCAGGATTGGAGGAAGACTCATTAACAACCTGTGATATGCAGATGATACAACCTTGCTTGCTGAAAGTGAAGAGGACTTAAAATATTTACCGATGAAGATCAAAGAGCACACAATTCGGTATGGATTACATCTCAATGTCAAGAAAACAAAAATCTTCATCCCTTGACCAATAAACAACATTTTATCAATGGAGAAAAGATTGAAGTTGTCAAGGACTTCATTCTTCTTGGATCAACTGTCATCTCTCATATAAGCAGCAGTCAAGAAATCAAACAATGCATTGCATTAGGCAAATCTGCTCCAAAAGATCTTTTTAAAGTGTTGAAGAGCAAAGATGTCAGCTTGAGGACTAAGGTGCACCTGACCCAAGCCATGGTATTTTCAATTATCTTGTATGCATGTGAAAGCTGGACAGTAAATAAGGAAGACCTTAGAAGAATTGAGGCATTTGAGCTTTGGTGTTGGAGGAGAATATTGAAAGTGCCATGGACTGCCAAAAGAACCAACAGATCCATATTGGAAGAAGTGCAAACAGAGTGCTCCTTGGTGGCCTGAATGGCCAAACTTTGTCTCTCATACTTTGGACATATTGTCAGGAGGGACCAGTACCTGCAAAAGGATATCATGTTTGATAAGGTAGAGGGTCAGCGAAAAATAGGAAGACTCCCAACAAGATGGATTGGCCAAGTGGCAGCATAGATGGACTCAAGTGTGGCAACAGTAGTGAGATTGGCCCAGAATCTGGTAGTGTTTCATTCTGCTGTGTATAAGGTCGCTATGAGTCCGTACTGACTCGATGGAACCTAACAACAACAACAACAACAACAACAACAAAATGAATGAATTAGAAACCAAATGAGAAAGAACAAGACAAGTTCTTTGAAAGGGTTATTAAAGTTGATAAATCATATGCAAATCTAACAAAAGAAATGAGGAAGATGCAAATAGAATGCATAAGAATTTATAAGGGTGACAGCACAACAGAATCCATGGAAATAAAAAGGATAATAACAGAATAGTCTGAAAAATCATTCTCCAATAAATTAAGACAGAATGAAGTAGAAAACTTGAACAGAACTATAAAAAAAGAAGAAATTGATCAGGTTATTATAGAACCCATGTCCAGATGACATTAATGGTGAATTCTACCAAACATTCAGAGAATAGCTGACACCAATACCAATTCTACTCAAACTATTCCAGAGCATAAACTAGGCTGGGAAACTCCCTAAAATATATTTTAAGAAACCCTAATACCACACCAGACAAAGACATCACTAAAAAAAGAACATTCTAGACCAATATCAACATGGGAGTAAAAAAAAAAAAAAAAAAAGAGCCAATAGAATTCAAGAACGTATTATAAAAATAATACATCATGACCAAGTTTTATCCATACTAGGGATGCAAATAATAATGGTTCAATATTAACAAACCAATTCCCAATCCACCACATAAATAAAACAAAGGAAAAGAACCACATGATTATACATATTGGTGCATAAAAGGCATTTGACAAAATCCAATATTGATTACTAAAGAAAACACTCTACAACATAAGAATAGAAGGCAAATTATTCAATATAATTTAGAGCTTATTTGCAAACCCAGCAGCCATCATTGCTCTCAATGAACAAAAACTAAACAAGGATGCCCTTTATTATCGCTCCTATTCAATATTGTATTGGAAGTATTAACCAGAGTTGTAAGGAAAGATAGGGAAATTAAAGGCATCCAAATTGACAAAGAAGTAAAACTCTCTTTTTGTAGATGAAATGATCACAGAAAATTCCAATAAAAGCAATAAAATTATTGGAACTCATTGAAAGTTTTAGCAGAGTGCCAGGGTACCAGATCAACAGACAAAAATCTGCTGGTTTCCTCTACAAAGACAACTCTAAAAAGAAATTAAGAAAATGGTACCATTTATTATAGCCACCCAAAAGATGAAATATAGGAATAATTCTAACCAGGGAAACAAAAGAACTGGACAAAGAAAACTACAAAACACTACTTAAAAAAAAAAAAAAAAAAAAAAA
>NW_006408979.1:274824-276716 GCF_000296735.1 Chrysochloris asiatica
GGAAACAAAAGAACTGGACAAAGAAAACTACAAAAAAAAAAAAAAAAAAAAAAAAAGCTTATTGCAAAAATTGAAGAATATATCATGCTCATGGATAGGAATATTTAACATTGTAAAAATGTCAACACCACCCCTAGCAATCTATAGATACAAGGTAATCCCAATCTAGATTCCTACATCATTCTTTAAAAAGATGGAAAAATTATAAAAACTAAAGGCCAGTTTTACTAGTCAGAAAGAGACTGGAGGAACCCAATACTATGGTCCTTGGCCACCCTTCAGTTCTAGAAAGCAACACACTTTCATGCCTCGATTTTAAATCAAGCAGTGGATTGGCATATAGTGGGGATAACAACATTTACCTAAGGATAAAGTTAAGAAGGGATGGGAATGTTAGTGTAATTAAATAGGAAGCTCATGAATGAAGTAGAATAAATTTTGCTGCATGGAGAGGATTGCAATATTGAAATGAAACGAAGTGAATGATTTGTTGACTACAAACCTGATAATCTCATTTGTGTATCTTCAGTCAATTCACAATAAAAAGTTAAAAACAAACTATTATTGAAGAATTTTCACTGGGAGCTCAGGAAGCACTGTGCAGTAAACATTGGACTGCTAACCAAAAGGTCAGAGGTTCAAATCCAGTAGCCTCTCATCAGGAGAAACATGAGGCTGTCTGTTACTGTAATGATTTACAGTCTAAGAAACACTGTATAGAGTCACTGTAATTCCAGTAAAAGGCAGGTTTTTTTTGTTTTGTTTTGTTTTTTATAAGGGGACATTTATGGATTTGAAAATTGTGTATAGGACCATATGTTAAAATATTGTGTTTATAATGTAAACAGCCTATCATCATAGGTTGCTTATATAGCACTGTATGGTATGCACTGGAGTGCTATCAAGATCAGCAGTTTAAGCACACAGCCCACTTCCCAGAATAAAGATTAAGCTTTCTGCTTATTTTAAGATTTACATTCTCTGAAACCCTATACAGGGTTGTTATGATTCATTTGGAATTGACTCAATGGTAGTTGTTGTTAAGTGTTATAGACTTACAACTCATAGTGACTCTATATACAACAGAAGGAAACAGTGCCAGGTTCAGAGCCATCCTCACAATCATCGTTACACTTGAGCCCATTATTGCTGTCACTGTGCCAATCCATCTTCTTGGGGGTCTTTCTCTTTTGTTCTGACCCCTCCACTTTACCAAGAATGAAGTCCTTCTCCAGGGACTGGTGGTGCCTGATATTGTATCAGAAGTATGAGAGACTAAGTCTCACCCTCCTGACCTTTAAGGAACACTCTGACTGTGCTTCTTCCAGGACAGGTTTGTTTGTTCCTCTGGCAGTCCATGGTATTATTAATATTCTTCTTAAACATCATAGCAGAAATATATAAATTATCCTATGGTCATTCTTATTGATTTTCCAACTTTCACATTCATATGAAGCTACCCAAAATATCAAGGCTAGGGTTCAGGTACACCTTAGTCCTGAAACAGACATCTTTGTTCTTGAACACATTAAGAAGATCTTCTGAAACAGATTTGCTTAATTTAATATGTTGTTAGATAGCCTTGAGTGTTGATAGTGGACCCGAGCAAAATGAAGTCCTTGACAATCTTTATCTTTTCAATGATGTCTTTTATTGGCGCAGGATTTTTGTTTTTTTTACATTGAGGCAAAACACATACAGAAGGCTGTGGGCAGTATTATATTTTATATTTTATATATTTTTTATATTTTATATATTCATTTGTCCTAAAACCCGACAGACAGCGTGCCCAGGAAACAGGAAACAGGTAGCTGTGTGTTGTTGAGATTCACTCCTGTCTGATCTTTACCTCAGGATGACAAAGCTCATGAATCGCCTTTTAAGAACTACTT
>NW_006408979.1:276816-291834 GCF_000296735.1 Chrysochloris asiatica
TTTCTTTGCGGACAAAGATATTTTATATATTATATATATGGGTTGCTGTTATCTGCACCACCACCACACAACAAATCCCCCTTTTTTGTTGATAGTATTTTTTACTGAATTTTTCCCAGTATATGTTTGCCTATTTATTGATTGGGTTTCTAGAATTAACTTTGACATTGTTGTTCCGTGACAGTGAGTCTGTTCCATATCATGAGTCCATGCACAATAGAATCAATCACTGTGTGGTCCTGTGCCATCTTCAAAATCTTTCCTGTGCTTGAGCTCATAATTACTGCCACTCTAATTGAGGGTCTTCCTAGTTTTTACTTACCCTATACTTTACCAATTATGATGTCCTTCTCGAGGGACTGATCTCTCCTAATAACATGTCCAAAGTATATGAGTTGAAGTTTACCCATTCTTACTTCTAAGGAGGATTCTGGTTGTACTTGTTCCAAGACACAATAGTTCCTTCTTATAGTACTTTCAGTATTCTTCAACAACACTTTAATTTAAATACACCAGGCTTTTTCAGTTTTCATTATTCATTATCCAATTTTCAAATGCATATGAGGTCATTGAAAGTACCATGGCTTGGGTCTTGTATACCTTAGTCCTCAAAGTAACATTTAGCATTTTAATATTATATTTCATATTTTCAAAAGTTCTTTCACAGCACATTGTCCCAATGCATACATTGTTTGATTTCTTTACAGCTGCTTTTGTGGACATTGATTGTATATGCAAACAAAATTAAATTCTTGATAATTTATGTATTTTCTTCTTTTATAATGGTGTTATGTATTGTTCCATTTGTGAGAATTTTTGTTTTCTTTACATTGAGGTATAATCAGTACTGAAAGCTGTAGTCTTTGATCTCCATCAGTAAGTGTTTCAAGTCCTCATAGGGTTCAGCTTGCAAGACTGAGTCATTTGCATATCACAGGTTTTTAATGAGTCATTCTCCAATTCTGATGACACATTCTTCTTATATAATCCAGCTTCTATGGTTATTTGCTTGTGGAGTCCTGGTGTAGCGCTGTGGATTAATGCACCAGACTGCAAAGCGTTTGAACTGCAAGTTCGGTGGTTCAATCTCACCAGCCACTCCTCAGAAACCCTATACAGAGTTGCTAAGGGTCAGAACCGACTCGACGACACTTAACAACAACAACATGGTTGTTTGTTTAGCATACAGATTGAATATATGTAAGTATTATGAATGGATACAACCTTGACACATTTTTTTCTGATTTTGATAACACAATTTATTGTGCTAAACCACAACACAATCTGATCAATATCAAATAAATGTCAGTTACATGGATTTTGCATCCCTCCAAAAAGTCTAAATGGACTTTGCCTCCCTCCAAAAAAAATTAAAATATTTTCAAATAATGCTATTTCTAAATTAGAAATGTGAATATTACATTGTGATATACTGTAAACTGTAAATTAGTTCAGCTTGGAGTCTTGGTGTGGTGCTGTGGATTAATGTGCCAGACTGCAAAGCCATTTGAACTGCAAAGTCTGCAGTTCAAGTTCACCAGCTGCTCCTCAGAAGCACTATACAGGATTGCTATGGGCCAGAACTGATAGCACTAAACAAGAAGTTCAATTTAGTTTAGATGTGAAAGAATAAAAGAATACAGTGATACTGATTTTTTTAAAGTAAGTTTAAGAAAGTTCATATTTCATAAAATAATTGATGCTCATTATTGAAATAATTGAGATGAAGGAAAAAACGTGGAAAGAGTAAAAAAAAAATCCTCATGTCTTTGCAAGTGCAAATCTTATTCAATTTGATGATAATTTACAACAGAAAATGCAGTGTATCTTCCCTTTTAAGCATATTTAGATAAAATCTACAAATAAATCATCTTAAAATTTGAATTTGATAGGAAGATAACATATAAGAGAAAGAAAGTTAAAATATCAGCTTATAAACCATACGCCTACTATGGCTATAGGAAACTACATTGGAAGTACATACAACGATAATCTTAAGGAATGAAGGAAAAATGTAGCAGTTGATGAAATAAACTTTGTAAAGTTTGAAAAACCCCAGCATATTATTCAGAATGTGATCAGAGTCAGTATTAGAGTGATAAAGTTAACAAGATAATAACACCAAAAATATATATATAGATAAAAATAAAATCAAATAAATGTCCTCAACATTTTTCATGAAAAGACATGCAAAATGGGGTCTTTCAAAGTGGCTTTATTATAGCAATAGCTAGTTGCCAAATCTGCCAAACAAAAGATATGTTTGAAATGTTCTACTCAATAAAAATCCCAGATGTCACTCAAATATTGAAATGTGTATTTATAGAATATGATTTTTAGTTGAAACCGAAAGACAGCATAACCATCAAAACAAAGACATTTATATTTCTTTGCCTGAAGTGTATTTATATCAGTCAGCAACTGGGCTCAGTAATTCAAAGTTGTTGAAAAGATACCATTTAAAACTCATGGTATTACACTTTTCACATGTAATCTCAAATATTTTCCATAAAAGTAAATGTGAAATTCATATGATAATATGATACATTTTTACCTTATTCACATTAACAAATATTAAAATGCCAGTTCTAAGGAAAAGTGAATTATTGCATTAGACATATTTGGGAAGTGGGCACATATTATCCCTAAAAACCATAAGCATGAATCAACACATTTAGCACATTTAGCTCAAAGAATATAGTCAAAGATTAATGAATGCATTGAAAAGTATATATGAGAATATTTTTAAAATTCTTTTAAAATTCATTTAAAGTTCCATTTGACCAGATTTATAGTTTTAACAGAGTGACTAAGATTATTGTTTCAGAAAGCGATTCATTCGTAAATTAATGTTAATGTTGTTGTTGAGTGCCATCTTATCATAATTGTAGTGACCCTATGCACTACAGAATAAAACACTACCCATTCCTGTGCCAACCTCACAATTGTTGCTACATCTGAGCCCATTGCTGCAGCCATTGTGCCAACAATCTCACTGGGGGTCTTCTTCTTTTTCTCTGACCCTCCACTTTACCAAATCCTTCTCCAGGGACTGGTCCTTTCTGATAATATGTCCAAAGTATGAGAGATGAAGTCAGGCCAACCTGGCTTCCAGAAAGCCTTCTGGCTTTACCACCACAGATCTGTTTGTTCTTTTGACAGCCCATGGTATTTTTAATATTCTCTTACAGCACCATAACTCAAATGCATCAATTCTTCTACTGTATTCCTTATTCACTGTCCAACAATCACATGGATATTGATTCAATATGCTATTGAGAATGCCAGGGTTTGGGTCAGATACACTTTAGTACTCATACTGACATCTTTGCTCTTAAACACTTTAAAGAGGTTTATGCAGCAGATCTGCCTAATGCAATATTTTTGATTTCTTGACTGCTGTTTCCATGAATGCTGATGGTGGATTTGGGCAAAATGAAGTCTTTGACATCTTCAATCTTTTCTCCATTTGTATGAATCTTGTTTAATGGTTCAGTGGTAAGGATTTTTGTTTTCTATACATTGCACTATAACCCATACTGGAGGCTGTGGTCTTTGATCTTCATCAGTAAGTATTGAAGTTCTTTTTACTTTGAGCAAACAAGGTTGTATCATCTGCTTATCACAGGTTATTTTTGAGTCTTCCTCCAATCTTGATGCCATGGTTTTATTCATAATATTCAGCTTCTTGGATTATGTGCTCAGCATAAACATTGAATAAGTATGGTGAAAGAATACAACCCTGGCACATACCTTTCCTAGTCTTAAACCATTCGATGTTCCCTTGTTCTTTTGGACAACTGACTCTTAGTCTATGTACAGGTTCCTCATAAGTACAGTTAAGTGTTTTGGAATATTCATTCTCCTTGATGTTGTCCATTGCTTGTCATGATCCACACAATTGAAGGCCTTTGTGTAGTCAATAAAATACAGGTAAACATCTTTCTGATATTCTCTGCTTTCAGGCAAGATCCACCTGATGTCAACAATGATATCCCTCATTCCATATCGTCTTCTGAATCCGGTTGGAACCTCTGGAAGTTCTATGTCAATGTATGCTTTTAGCCATTTCTGTATTACCTTTAGTAAAACTTTACTCACCTGGGATATCAAGATATTGTTCTATGATTTCCGTATTCCATTGTTCCACCTCTCTTTGGAATTGGCACAAATATCGGTCTGTTCTAGTCAGCTGGCCAGGTAGTTGTCCTCCAAATTTCTTTGCACAGATGAGTGAGTGACTCTACTGCTGCATCAATTTGTTGAAAGACATCAACTTTTGTTCCCTCAATTCCAGGTGACTTGTTGTTTGTCAATACCTTCAATGAAGCGTGAACTTCTTCCTTCAGTGTCGTTGGCTTTTGATCATATGCTAACTCTTGAAATGCTTGAACATCAACCATTTCTTGGAACAGGGACTTTGTCTATTCCTTCCATTTATGTTTTGTTTTTAAGTGTTTTATAGTGAATTATATGATAGTTTACATGGGAGAACATTAGTTTTACATTCATTCTATCATACATCCTATCATTGCCATGGTTACAATCCCCTCCATGCATCATCAACTGACCAAAGATTATACCCTGTAAGCCTGCCCCCTACACTATCCCTCCCTTCCCCTCCCCCCGACAGTCTTCAGCACACAGTCGCTCTCCCTCTCTGGATCCAAAGTCCTCAGCTGCTCCATTGCTCTACATCATTGTCTCTGCCTCCATCTCGGGCATCACTACTTCTCTGGGTAGGTTCCTGCTCTCGGCTCTTCTCCGTTGATGGTGCTAGGGACCTCCACTCCTAGTCTGAAAGTTATTCCCTCCCTTCCTTTACATTGTCTACCTTTACATTTCCAACCTTCACAATCAGTCCTGATAATAATTATTCACTATTGTATCGCAAGAGACCCATCTGTATTTCATTTCATCAGTTCCGCCTAGGCAAATTGGATACTACTCACTGGAGATTCTGTCTTCCTCAAGGTCCCCTGGCTCTTGGTTCCCTCTTGAAAACTTGTAAGCCAGTCACTTCTTGCCTTTGTAGCCCCGCCTCCCCATTTTGTGTAGCCAATGTCCAAGTTGCCCATCACTGTCTACTCTGTGTGTGGAGGGGGTGGGAATGATTCTTGTTGTAAGAATTTGTTCTCTCATTTGAGCTACTGCTTCCATAGGTGTAGGTTCCATTTACTTTTGACACTTACTGTATCATTAAGTATTTTGCCCTAAGAATCTTTCAATATTGCAAGTTGAGGCTTGGACTTTTTCTTCAGTTTGCTCAGCTTGAAAAATTTTTTGGGTATTTACAACGATGGAAATTGCAATGGTTTGGATATCAAATTACAGCTTAATCCTCAAAGTGACATATTTGTGCTCTAAAACTTTAAAAAGGTCTTTTGCAGCAGATTTCTTGACTACTACTTCCATAAGCATTGATTATGGATCCATGCAAACTGAAATCTTTGACAAATTAAATCTTTTCTCAATTATCATTTTGTTATTTATTGGACCAATTGTAAGAATTTTTATTTTCTTTTCTTTACATACAATTCATTCTGAAGACTGTAGCCCTTGAGCTTCATTAGTAAGTGTTTCAAATATTTTTTACATCCAGCAAACAAGATTGTATCACCTGCATATCACCTATCTTCCTCCAATCCTGATGCCACATTCCTCTTCATATAATGCAGCTTCTCAGATTATTTGCTCAGCTTATTAATTGAATAATTATGGTGAAAGGATACAACTCTGATCCACACCTTTCCTTATTTTAAACCATTCAGTATCCCTTTGTTCTGTTTTAACATCTGCCATTTGGTTTATAAACACGTTCCTCATAAATGCAATTTAATCTGTAATTTCCATTCTTTGCAATATAATCCATAGTTTGTTATAATTCACACAGTCAAATGCCTTTGTATAGTCAATAAAACACAAGTAAATATCTTTCTGACTTTCTCTGCTTTCAGCCAAGATCCATATGTTATCAACATTCCACATACTCTTCTGAACTTATCTTGAATTTCTGGCAGCTCCCTGGAGATGTGTTACTGTAACCATTTTTGAATTATCTTCAGAAAAATTTTACTTGGATGTAATATTAAGATACTATTCAATAATTTCCACATCCTTTTGGGTTACCTTTCTTTAGAATGAGTAAAACTATAGATCTATTTTAGTCAGTTGGCTAGATTGATGTCTCCCATCAATTTTTTGAAACATTTTCATTACTATTCCATCAATTCATGGGGTCTGGCTTTTCACCAATGCCAGCACTTTGACTTTTTCCTTCAATATTATCATTCTTGATAATATGCTACCTATTGACCTGGTTGAACATCAAGTAATTATTCTTCTTACAGTGACTTTGTGAATTCCTTTTGTATTATTTTGATGCTTCAAGCATCAGTCAATATTTTGTGCACAGAATCCTTCAATATTGTAAGTCCAGACTTGAATTTTTTCTTCAGCTATTTTAGCTTGAGAACTGCTATTCTTAACAAGGTCTCTAAATTCTGGTGAGATAAATTTAAGGTTAGATTTGGTTCTTGTGGACTTGTTTCATTTTCTTCAGCTTTATTTGGAACTTGTATATGAGCAATTGATGGTCTGTTCATATTTGATCACAGACCCTATTGGGACTAACAATATTGAACTTCTCCTTTGTCTTTGTTCACAGATATATTCCACTGGATTGCATTGTATTTCATCTAGAAGGGAACTTGTGTATAGTCAGCATGTCTGTTGTTGAAAATGTATTTCTGATGAATAAACTTTGACTCTGAGGATTCTGTAAAGCAACCCATATATTATTTTTACCATGATCATATTTTCCAACAGTTGAAATTTATTCTTTGTTTCCAACTATCACATTATAATCCCCAGTCATTATTAATGCACCTTGACTGCCTGTTTCATCTATTTCGGACTGTAGAAGTTGGTAAATGTCTTTGATTTCTACATCTTTGACATTAGTGTTCAGTGCATATACATATGCTCGTCTTTGTGTGTACACACATAGTGCTATGGGACAAGTGCTTGATGGTTGATCACAAAGTTGGAGGTTCAAACTCAATGGGAGAAAAATGAAGTTTTCTGATCCAATAATGATTCACAGTATTGTAAATATTATACAGGGTCACAATGTGTAGAAATGGATTCACTGGGATTGTGTTTAGTTTGTTTTGGTATTGCTGACAGGGTTGTACTACAGGATAGATCTTGAAAGTCACTTGTTGAGGAATGCTGCACCATTCCTTTTCAATGTGACATTTCTGGCACCGTAGACTACATTGTGGTTGTTGTTAAGTTCTGTCAAGGTTTTCTGACCCATAGCAAACTTGTATAGGTTTTCTGAGAAGTAGCTGGTGGGTTTGAAGTGTGGACTTTGTGGTTCACCGATCAGTGCTGATCCTACAGCACCACACAGGAATTATCTAATTAAAAATGTCCAAACCCAGTCCACTTCACCTCACTAATGCTTAGGATTTAAATCTTCAAGAGTTCCATTTCATTTTTGATGACTTCCAATTTTCCTTGATTCATACCGTGTACATTCCAAGTTCCTATTACTAATTGATATTTTTAGCTGTTTATTCTCAGTTGGAGTCATACCATATAAAAAGATTAAAGTCTTTGAAGATTTATTCCATCCACATCATAAGTTCGACTCAGTTTTATTTTTTAATTTATTACGGTGAATTGAGTGAAGGTTTAAAGAACAGATCATCAGTTTCACATTCAACACATCATATACTTTGCTTCATTATGTTTGAAATCCCCTCCATGCAGCAACAGTTAACAGGATTTACCTCTGTTCACTCTAACCACTACATTCCTCCCTGGGTCTTGTGCTACCCCCATCATTCCTCTGCCAACCTCCTTCCGGTTTTATATTGCCTGCATATCACTATGTGTATGCCCTCATGTCAACGTGTGCATGCCCTCTAAAGCCTAAGTCATTTCCTCCTCCCCCCAAAACCATCATAAATTGTTTCTATAATCAACAATAATCATTGAAATAACCAAAGGTCACATTCTGGAAGCCAACCTCCTGGTGGCCAGCACACAACACAGTCTTTCTCTTTCCATAAGTCTAGTTTTAGCTGCTCAGTCACCCCATGCCATCACTGGTGATGACTCCATCTCTGGTGTCACTGTTTCTCTGGTTAGCTCCACGTTCTGCTTATGTTTGTCTCTCTTGATGGTCATAAGATCCTTTGTTCCTGGAACGCAAGATTAACTACCCCTTCCCTTGTTACAAAACTTCTACCTTTACAGTTTTGACAATTGCAATTAGGTATGATAACAATTCTATTTTTTTAAATATTTAACCAAATGTGATAGCCAATTGATTAATAATAAGATGCTAAGTTACACAAAGGAGCTCTGGTAGAATAGTGGTTATGAATCGAGCTGCTGAGCTCAAGGTCGGCAGTTCAAAACTACCAGCTGCTCCGCAGGAGAAAGATGAGGCTTTCTGCTCCTGTAAATATTAACAGCCTTGGAAACCCTGTGCAGGGTCACCATGAGTTGGAACCAATTCCGCGGTACTTAACAACACAACAACAAGTTAAACAAGGCATGTATACATTAAAGAAAGCAGTACAGAAATATACTGTATATGATATGAACTGTTTACAAAAGCACACAAAATGTTGGATGGCACAAAGGACATAGTACTAATATAAACAGATTGTTAAAGCTAACAAGTGCTTAATATAAACTGTCCATCCCTATACCTAACAAAGAATATTTAAGAGACATAAAATATTTCCTATAAAAATAATGCTATATGGTGTAGAGTACTATATTCAGTGTATTTTAAAGGTAGTATTCATATGCTCTTTTTTTTGAGTCAGTGAATAATCTCCATCATGTTTCCATTGACATTCCATCCAAAGCTCCAGGAAAATTTAACTTGCTAACATTCATTTAAAGTGAAAAGAGATGAAAGCAGAAGCAGCAGCAGGAACAGCAGCATTATGGGTACCAACTGGGACAGTGTGTGCTTGCAGGTGTCTTTTGGATAAGTGCTACCTGTCGCCAGAACTTGTGTTATCAGCTTTACACCATGGTACCAAATAACTTACTGAGGATATTGCAAAGAGCTTTTGAGGTGATTTTTTAAAATACCTCTCTGTTGAGCAACAGTAGAGTGACCTACTGTCCCAAAACTGGTGATTAGTTATGGTTTAAAGCAGAATAGGCAGCTGCATGGCACCCTTAACTAGGTGCTGTGTATCCTGTCTATTGAGTTGGTATTGTGGCAGTTGGTCTCAGTGGACAATCCAGGCATATCTGAGCACAAGGGCAGCAGTCAGTCTCTGATGAGGGTTTACATGAAGCATCGTTGGCACCAGGTCCTTTGCTGTATCTGAAACAGAATTCCAGTAACCACCACTTAATGAGAATTTTCCACTACCTATTCTAGCCAATAATTTCTTGGGGGGTATCATTAAGGCCATTTGCAAATGGAGTATAACCAGTAAACATTGTATGGAGGACACCAAGACTCTATAGATCACATGCAGCATCATAGTCTTGTCATTTTAAAACCTCTGGTCCAACAAAAATTGCAGTATAGAAATGAGTCATTAAAAGACCATTTATAGCTTGGAGTTGTTTTTCAAAACCAAAATCACAAGTTAGAATACATTCTGGATTATCAGATTAATCTACATAAGGAATGTTGCTAGGTTTCAAGTCTCTGTGAACCACCCCTTGTGCATGAAGATATTCAACATTTTTGTTTATAGTAAACAGGACAGCATTGGCCTCTTGTTCAAATAAACATTTCTGTCTAAGAATTCTATCTGTCAATTAACCCCTTTCATCAGTTCTGTTACTACATACATGTATTCCATCATCATATATATCTTTTAGAATTATGGTGTTTGGAAGCTGTCCATAATGAAGAAGGATTTCAATTTATTCTGTCAATTAGGTCTCTCTTGCCTTTATCATTAATCTTCACTGCAAACTCCATATTTGTGGCTTATGTATGCATCTGTTGCAAACAGAATAGTAGCCAACTCCAATATCGTTTTTACTTCATATCAATCAGAAAACTGAATACTGTTCCTGTGCAACTGCTGAACAATGGAATACACACCAACTGTCTGCATAGTTTGGCTTTCATCATCTGAAGTGATTGCAATGAAACTAAATGCCCCAAAAAGCTGATGTGCATTAGCAATAGGTGGAATGCCAGGTGAATCTTTGGGAGTATTTCTAGTTAATTCAGTATCAAAATAGAATGTATCTTTAGGCCTACCAGTGGCAGGTTTAAAAGGTGGGTGAATTTCTCTCCTGGTACAATTTATTCTAGTATATCCTTGAGAAAAATGAATGTTTCTTAATTTCTTCAATTCCATCTTGTCTTGCACCTAATCTATTAGCAGAATTTTGTTTGAAAAGTATTAGTTAAATAGTCTTGGCTTCAGGACTCAAATACTGCCCACCTGCCAAACTTTGACACCTCCTGAGGCCCATGGCAGCAGCAACAGTGGTGGCAGCAGCATTTTTCAGTAGCAACAGTAGTGGCAACCCCAGAGAGGGCTTAGCACCACCAGCATTGATAAACTCAAGCACAGCACAAGACACCCATGTGTTGAGGGAGAGCCTGGCACCACTAGCAGATAATAATTACTTTTGAATCAGATGAATTTTATTCCTATCCCCTTTCACCAGACCCATTTAAACAAGATGAAAACTATTCAGTGGGAATTTTACTTTACACCACAAACTCTGAAATTAAACTCAGTCTTAAAAACTTGTAAGCCAGCCACTTCATGCCTCCATTTTTTGCTATTGAGAATAGTGCTACAATAAACTTTGATGTACATATTATCTACTCATTTCCTGGCTCATTATTCTTGTGGATATATACCAAGTAGAGAAATTACAGAATCATAAGGTATTTCTTGATCATATGCTCCCTCTTGAAACGGTTGAACATTAACCATTTCCTTTTGGTACACTGACTCTGTGTATTCCTTTCATCTTCTCTTGATTCTTTCTGCATCATTCAATAATTTGCCTGGAGAATCTTACAATAATGAAAGTCAAGGCTTGAATGTATTCTTCAGTTCCACCCTAGCATCTATACGCTGGAAAGCAAGTCTCAGTGTCTCTTTTGACATCTATTTTTGACCTTTTCTTTCTTTCTTATCTTCTTAATGATTTTTTGCTCTCTTCATGCATGATGTTCTTGATGTCATCCACAACTCTTCTGGTCTTTTGTCTTTAGTGTTGAATGTTCAAATCTATTTTTCAGATGATCTCCAAATTCAGGTGGGATATATTCAAGTTCATATTTTGACTGTCGTGGAATTGTTTTAATTTTCTTCAGTTTCAGTTTCAGTTTGCATATGAGTAAATGATGGTCTGTTCCACAGTCTGCCCCTGGCCTTGTTTTTCACTGATGATATGGAGCTTTTCCATCATCTCTTTCTGCAGATGTAGTCAAATTGATATCTATGTATTCTATCTGGTGAGGTTCACGTGTCTCTTATGCTGTCTAAAGAAGGTATTTGAAATAAACAAATCATTGGTTTTGCAGAATTATATCACGCATTCTCCAGCATAATTTCTATCAACAAGACCATATTCTCCAACTACTGATCCTTCCTCTTTGCTCCCAACCATTGCATGCCAATCACCAGTAATGATCATTACATCCTGATTGCATGTTTGATCAATTTCAGATGGAAGAAGTTGGTAGAATTCTTCTATTTCATTCTCACTGGCTTTAGTTGTTGGTGCATACATTTGAATAATAGTGGTATTAACTGGGCTTCCCTGCAGGCACATGGATATTCTCCTATCACATACAGCATTGCACCTCATGACTGATCTGGATTTGTTCTTTTTCACAATGAATGCAACATCAATCCTCTTCAATTTATCATTCCTGGTACAGTAAACAATGTGGTTGTCAGATTCAAAATGACCAATACTAGTCCATTTAAGCTCACTAATGCCTAAAATATCAATGTTTTTTGCATTCCATTTCATTTTTGACAACTTCCAATTTTCCCAGATTCATGCTTCACACATTTCATGTTCGAATTTTCATTGGATGTTAACACCGTTTCTCTTAGGTTTGAGTTGTGCTTTATTGACTACATAAAGGCTTTCAACTGTGTGGATCATGACAAGCTATGGAAAACATTGTGAAATATGAGTATTCTGGAACAATTAATTATGCTCAAGCCTGTCTAGATTTTTTTTACTAGTGAGAAACAGCCCACAGCTTGCCAGAGCTATTTTAAGCTGTTCCTGTTGACTCTTCCCTGTTCTTTGATTCTGACCCCCTTCTTCAAAGTGTTAAACAGATCAATGCACAAACGCAGTAGAAGACTCTGGGCATGGGTAAGGTGTCCACTCACTCAGGAACCTCCTTTATTCTTCAGAGTAGAGGTGCACAGAAAGAGAAAGGAGATAAAGAAAAATTGTTTACAACTTTATCTATGATGATCAGTTAGATTTCTGCTGTGGGAATTCTCTCCTGCTATCTTATTAGCCCCATCCCGCTCAAGATGGCTGCACTAGGCATCTGCCAGTAGCCTCCACCCAGAAAATGTCACTTTTCTTGCTTCTGCTACAAAACCACTAGCAGTAACACTTCAATACTTATAAATATCCCTTTACATAGTTCAGAGTTCTGGGACCATCCCCTGAATCTACTTCAGTCTTATTTTAGGTTATTGCTGATAGAGGTCTAATCTGCCATCCTTCATGTATATTCCTCAATTTAGTTTTGAGAAGGCACTTCATCCCAGTTATAGGATGGTGAGTCAAAAATTATCTGCACTCTGGCTATAGATTTTATTTTATAAACTTTTAGAAAAGATAAATACATCATTTTTCGACATAATATCCTTGATTTTTAATACACCTCTATCTGCCAGCAAGCTTTCATATTCCCTTATTAGAAAAAAATGTTTTAGGCTGACTTGTGAACCACAAATGCACCAATGTCTTCACTTATTCTTCTTCAGAGGTGAATCTTTGCTTCTGAAAGGGCTGCTTTCAGGGAACCAAACAGGTGAAAGTCTGATGGAGCAAAATCAGAATTGTAAGAAGGATGCATTACCTACTGAAAAAGAAGTTTTGCAGAGTTTCAAAAAAGTGGGCAGAAGTGTGAAGACGTTATTTGTCATATAAGATCATAATGCTCTTGGATAAAAGTCATCTCTGTTTACTCAGAAGTTTAGGCTTCAACTTTTTAGTGAGCATATCACTGTATTAAACAATGTTGATTGGTGAAGCTTTTCCTTGACAGTGTTCCAATATGGACCCGTGAGGATCCCAGAAACCTGTAAGCATCAATTTTTCAGCTGATGGCTGTCTTCTGAACTCTTTCTTGGCTGGCAATTGAGGATGATTCTGTTCCATACTCTGCTATTTGCTCTTTGGCTCATTAGTGTTACCAGTAATGATTTTAAAAGAAAATTTAACCTTCCTTTGAGGAGCAATCCTACTTTTGTTTGCATATGTCCAGATATTTCTGTTTATGCTCTTCTGTGAGATGTTTCAGTACTCATCTGACACAAACTTTTGAAACCTAAGTCTGTCATGGATTATTTCATAGGCAGAACCATGACTGATATGCAAACAATTTGCCACATAATCCACTGTCACTCATCTATTCAACAGAATCATTTCACGTACATGCTCAATTTTGTCATCAGTCATGGATGTAGACAGGCATTTTAATATAACCAGAGTGAGGATAGATTTTTACTCAGCCTTGTATTTTCAGTGCCTTTCAATTGGAGGGACTTATCTTCCAGCACTATATTAGGTAATCTTCTGGTGTTTGTTAGGGTTCCATTATGTTTTACTGGCTGTTTTTTGTTTGTTTGTTTGTTTGTTTGTTTTCTCTTCAATAAGTTGCCCCATACTTTCTTCTACTGCATCTTAGTCTAGAAACTTCACTGGAAATTATTCATCACTTATGATGCTGCTTGGTTTTGAAATATCAATTACATCACTTGTAGCATCACAATAACATGTAAATTGCCACAATATAGCAAATGGATACATGTTGAAAGAAATATAACTTAGTTCATTCAGACACTTTTTTTTTAAATATCAAGGCACATTTAATATCATGGGTACAATACAAAAAAGGCCCCAGTACAATGAAGGACCACATCCCCCATTACCACTACCGCAATGCTCTTTCAACACGTGCCTGTTGAATTCAGAATGAGGATTTAATCAATTTCACTATTGAGAAAAAATAAACTCTGGCGGTGTCTCATCACAGCTAATACCAATATACAATCTAGTTGTGGAATGAATGTTTATAATGCTTCAAACAGTTCAAACCTGGATTTGAAAAACCACACCTCCGTGTTTACAGTCCTCAGTAAGATTGTCTACAGCATTAGCAACTAGTTGAAGAACACACCATTGATTAAAAGACCATGGAGTTAAGGCTCAATCAAATAACAGAGACCAAATGAAATGTTTAAGTGAATGAACTACTTATACTGACATCTATCTGTTGTTTCTTTCAAGACTGTTTAAAGTTGGCTCTTAACAAAAAAACCCTTTAAAGGCAAATTACCTTATTCAAAGTTTTGACCCAGAAGTTCAACAACAAATCATCAATTCCACAGTCTTGACTGGGGAGTAGGATTTGTTTACCTATCAGGCTTAAACTTCCAGGCACTCAGTTCATTTTGGGCTTGTTCCAGTTTGTCTTTAGTCTGTTCCAGTTCACTTTTCATTTTTAGGAAAAACAAGTTGATCCCAGGGTCTAGCATGGTGGATAAACTTGGGCAATGGTAGGCTGTTGAACTTGCTTGAGAGACTGGATTTGAGTACTACACTCTTGCATCTCTTGTTCCTTGGTTGCTAGTCTGATTGTTGTTGTTGTCAGGTGCCATCGAGTCGGAACCGACTCATAGCGACCCCATATACAGCAGAACGAAACAATGTCCGATCCTGGGCCAACCTCACTATCGCTGCCACACTTGAGTCCATCAATGATGCCACCTGGCTGATCCATCTTGT
>NW_006408979.1:294094-296846 GCF_000296735.1 Chrysochloris asiatica
TCTGATTACAAGGATGTTTTCCCTACGTGCAGAATCTTGCTGTTGTTGCTTTAGTTTTTCTTCAGACTCTGTTAAGCCAACAACATCATTAGAGTTAAGAACTGTGTACTTGTCCTCCAAAGCTTGTACGCATGCTTCATACTGCTTCCATCTTAAAATCAATTCATCTCGTGCCATAACTTTGAAGTCTGTTTCACTCAGTCAAATCTTTTTGGGAAAAGGTTCTTCGTTGGTCATCTTGAATCTCTGCAGACAGCCCGCCACTGATTGCCCAAGACAAGGCCGCGTTTGCATTGTGGCGGCCCTGGCCTGCCACTGCACGCTGCCACAGCTCTCGCGCCCACATTCAGACACTTTTTTTGTATTTTTTGTAGTTCACATTTTTTTTTTTTTTTGGTAGACATTCCTTCATCCTAAAAGAAAAAATGGAAATTAGAAGTGTGGTGATGTCACAAAAGTAAATATTTAAAGGGGGTTTAGAATCTGAGAAGTTGATAGCAAGAAAAATTATATTGTAAACTGTAAAGATGATTGGATTTAGTGGTTAAGAATTAGGATGCTAATCTCTTGGTCAGCAGTTAGAAACTACCAGCAGTTACATGGGAGAAAGATGAGGCTTTCTGTTCCTGTAAAGATTTATAGCCTCAGAAACCCAGTACAGGGTCGCTGTGAGTTCACAGACACTGTGAAACCCATGGAGCAACATTTGAAAATAGAAGAATTGGGGGGGCGGGTTCTACACATTTTTTTTCTCCTCTTCACTGTCAGGCCCTTTCTGCCCAGCCCAGCCACCTTCAGGTGGGTGGGTTTGCACCCCAAGAAGGGTCCAGCATTGAGCCCACAGTTTTCCCACAGCACAGAAAGGAGGATCCACATTTGTCCATGGACTGACACTTTGGTAGCTGCTTATAATGTCTGACTCTGGGACCCAGCACTAAAGTTGACCTGGGAGAGACCCTGTACTCCTGCCTCTGATGAGACAGCTTTAGTTTTATTTTTGTTTTGGAGTGGTGGTTTTTGTCTCTGATTTTATATTGCTTCTGTTTTTAGTCCTTTTGATCACATTTTTTTCCTGGTGAATGAAGGTTTTCTCCCTACATTACTCAAGAAGAGACAGAAATCATGGCCATATAGCCAAGTTACAATCATGCACCATAATTTCTCACCATTGGAACAGGAGCCAATACCAACTGTTAGAAACTACATGTGCAAATGGAAGACTATCTCCAGATCACATCCTCCAAGAGACCTCAGCAAGCTTAACAAAACAGCAACACACATCCATTTAAGCATTAAAACTCCACCCAACTCTTGAAAATGTCCAGGAAAACACAACAAAAGATCTCAAAACATGTCCAAAAAGAGAAAAGAGTAATGAGACAAATGAGCTGGAGGGAGACACAGTATTTTCAGTAGAATAAGAACATTTTGGGATGTGCATGAGAAGGAATTCAGAAGAATGATATGGAACCAAATTCAAATGCTCCAAAAATGGGTGGAGGAAAATAAGGAAGAAGTCAAGAAAGGAGCAACCAAACAAGATAGATACAGCAAAGGAAGCAATTCAAAACCTGATAAAAGATGTCCAGATAATTAATAATAAAATATCAGAAATGGACAATACACTGAAAGGGCAAAATAATAGAAGGGAAGAGATGGAAGCCATAGCTAGCGAGCTGGAAGACAAATTTCTCAATATTGCTAAGATAGAAGAGCAAGCAGAAAAATGTATAAAAAAAATAAAAAACTGAAGAGAACCTAAGATTCATGCTCGATAATCTTCCTGGAACAGGAAGAATCATAGAAGTCCACAGAGGAGATAGTTGAGGAACTACTGGAAGAAAATCTCCATAACATCTTGAAGAATAAGAAGCTACACATTGAATAAGCTGAATGGACTCCAGGAAGCATAGACTCAAAAGAAAATCAGCAAGATGTATCATTATCAAGCTCTCCAAAATCAAAGAGGGGAGAGAATCCTAAAAACAGCCAGGGAAAACAGAAGTATTACCTACAAAGGCAATCAAATCAGATTAAGTTCTGACTTCTCAACAGAAACCATGCAAGCACAAAGGAAATGGGAAGACATTTATAAAACCCTAAAAGAATTAAAAACTGCCAAACAAGAATTGTCTATGAAGCAAAACTGTCAATCAAATACAATGGTAAAATCAAAACATTTGAGGAAACACAGAAGCTAAGAGATTTTGTCAAAGCAAATCCAGAGTTTCAAAACATCCTAAAGGGAGTTCTTTGAAATAAAAATCAGCAAGAACAGACAACAACCTAAGATTGACAGTCGTGGCAACACCACCTGGAACTCAGTGGAGAGATAACAGAGTTCAGAACAAAACAAAATTACAGCAATAAATTCAGAGTACCTGTGAGACCAACCAAACATGAAAATACTAACAGCATCAAGGACGGGATAAATGTAGGAACAGGTGGTGAGGATGTCAGGTAGATTATAGGATACAGTTGTTGTTGTTAGGTGCCATCAAGTCCGTACTGATCCATAGTGAACCTATGCACAGCAGAACAAAACATTGCCCAATCTTGGGCCAACCTCACCACTGTTGCCACGCTTGAGTCCATTGATGCTGCCAGTTGGTCAGTCCATCTCATTGGGGATCTTCCTCTTTTCTCTGACCCTCCACTTACCAAACATGATATCCTTCTCCAGTGACTGGTCCCTCCTGACAATATGTCCAAAGTATGAGAGATGAAATTTGGCCATCTTGGCCTCTAAGGA
>NW_006408979.1:296946-306272 GCF_000296735.1 Chrysochloris asiatica
CCATATAAAAAAAAAAAAAAAAAAAGGATATATCCCAAGCCTCCAAGCCTCTAATACTACAGAAGACAAAATTAAACCTGGATTAATTATTTCTCATACAAGTCTCTACAACTATATGATATATATCAAATGATAGCTATTTTTGTTTGCATGTTGAAATGTTTGTAATATATTGTTTTCACCTTAATCATAAAGAAAATGAAACAAACATTAAATCCATGATTGATTACTATATAGATACATGTTGTTAAGTGCAGTTGAGATGGTTCAACTCATAGTGACCCTATATAGGGGTTCTTAGTAGTGACTGGTAGATTTGAACTACCTTCCTTGAACTTATGGTCCAGTGTTTATTCTACAGCACAACAGTATTCCATAGAGATACATGTTGTTTCTGTTGAGTGCTATCGAGTCAATTCCAACTCATAGCAATCTTGTATAAGGTTTCTGAGGGGGCAACTAGTGAGTTTGAAACACTGATCTTGCAGTTCAAATCGACATGGGGGTCAAGTGCTTATCCTACAATCTCACATAAGGACTTCAATATAAAGATACATGTTGTTGTTGTTGTTAGGTGCCGTCAAGTTGGTACTGACTCATAGCAACCTTATGCATAGCAGAATGAAACACTGCCCGATCCTGGGCCAACCTCACTAATGTTGCCACACTTGAGTTCATCAATGTTGCCACTTGGCCAATCCATCTCGTTGGGGGTCTTCCTCTTTTTCTCTGACCCTCCACCTTAACAAACATGATATCCTTCTCTAGCAACTGCTCCCTTTTGACAATATGTCCAAAGTATGAGAGGTGAAGTTTAACCATCCTAGCCTCTAAGGATCACTTTGGCTGGCTGCACTTCTTCCAAAATGGATCTATTGATCCTTTTGGCAACCCATGGCACTTTCAATATTCTCCTCCAACACCATATCTCAAAGGCATCAATTCTTCTACGGTTTTCCTTATTCACTGTCCAGCTCTTAAATGCAAATGAGATTATTGAAAACACCATGGCTTGGGTCAGGCGAACCTTAGTTCTCAAGCTGACATCTTTGCTCTTCAACACTAAAAAGGTCTTGTGCAGCAGATTTGCCTAAAGCAGTACGTCATCTGATCTCTTGACTGCTGCTTCCATGAGTGTTGATAGTTGATCCAAGAAGAATGAAGTCCTTGAAAACTTCAATCTTTTTTCCATTGATAAGAATATTGTTTATTGGTCCAGTGATAAAGATACACAGGGCTTATTAAAATTTTTCATTTTTCCTTGTAAGTAGTTCTAGTACTTACAAGGGTTGCGACTTGGGTTGCTAAATGCAATATCTGTAGTTCAAATCTATCAGGCACCTCTTGGGAGAAAGACCAGCTTTTCTGCTCCAGTAGAGATTTACAGCCTCAGAAACACCATTGTTTTTAGTTGACTTTGTGTCTGTCAATGTATGGTTGCAGCCGTTTTTTTTTTGGTTTTGGTTTTGTTTTTTATCATCTTTATTAAAATATTGCATGTGGTATTAATGATATTGTCTGATGATTTCTGTATTCTGTTGGGCCACTTCTTTTGGAAACAGTACAAATATGGATCTCTTCTAGCCAATTATCCAGTTAGTCATCTTCCAAATTTCTTGGCATAGATGAATGAATACCTCCAGTGCTACATTTTGTTGAAAAATGTAGTTTGTTGAAAAATTTCAATTTGTATCCCAACAATTCCTGGTTCCTTGTTCTTTGTCAAGACATCAGTGTATCTTGGATTGCTTCCTAAAGTATCACTGACTCTTGATCATCTGCTACCTCTTAAAATGGTTGAACATCCACAATTTCTTTTTAGTACAGTGACTATTCATTCCTTCCATTTTATATTATTGTGAACTGAGTGATAGTTTACATGGGAGAATATAAACTTTACACCATCATTTCATTGCAATGATTACAATCTCCATAGTGCATCATTATTCAACAGTATTTGCTTCCATTCTCTCTGTTTTGTTTTGATATTTTTTTTTTGGGGGGGTGACTGGGGGATGTACACAAAAACACCCAGGAATATATAATAATTTAAACAAAAGGGCACATTCTGCAAGCCTGCCCCCTGGCTGTCAGCACTCTGCCTCTCTTTCCATGAGTCTAGAATCCTATGCTGCTACCTCTCTCCATGTTCTCATCTCTGCCTCCATCTCTGGTGTCACTACTTCTCTGGAGAGGGTCCCACATTCTGTTTGTGCTCTTCTCTTTTGACGGTCCTAGGGTCCTCTGTTTCTGGGCTATACATGCCTGTTCATGTGTTCCCTTCTTCCATCTTATTTTGATTCTGTCTGCATCATTCAGTATTTCCCCATATAATCATTCAATATTTTCCCTATTATTGTTGTTGTTAAGCGTTAATGATTCAGTTCTGACTCATTGCAAACTTGCAGTTAAAACCTACCTTGAAATCCAGTGCATTAATCCACAGTGCCACACCAGGAACATGGGGAAAATATAGTCCTTCAATATTGCAAGTCAAGGCTTCATTTTTTTTCTTCAGTTTCCTCAGCTTGAGAAATGCTGAATTTGTTCTTCCATTTTGGCTTTCTAACTCCAGGTTTTTGCATATTTTGTTATCGTATTTGACTTTGTCTTCTCATGCTGACCTTTGAAATTATTTGTTCAACTTGTGTACCTCCTCACTTCTTCCATTTTCCTTAGCATCTCTTTGCTGAAGAGCAAGTTTTAGAGGCTTTTCTGGTAAACATTTTGGTCTTTTCCTTTTTTCTTTGCTTCTTCATGACCTTTTTAGTTTCATCTTGTATGATATTCTTGATGTCATCCCGCAATTCTTCTTGTCTTATGTCTTTAATGTGTAACACATCAAATCTGTTTAGATGATGTCTATATTCAGGTGGGAAATTTTATGTTCATATTTTGGCTCTCATGGACTTCTTTTAATTTTCTTCAGCTTCAGCCTGAATTTGCACATGAGCAATTGATGGTCTGTTCCACAATCTTCCCCTGACCTTACTTGAGCTGATGAAATGGCACTTTTCTACTGTCTCTTTCTACAGATTGAGTCCATTTGATTTCTGTGTATTACATCTGGTGTGGTCCATGTCTATACTCATATTTTCCACCCCGAGGAGCCCATTTTCTGGCACTGTATCTGGAAATATTCTGGTGCTTTTGATCACATTCAATATTCAATATTCTGGTGCTAACAATGTTCCACTGCTACTTAGTCACTAAATATTTGGAAGTAGTCCATCTCTCCTTATTTTTAGTCTGTCTTTATCTGGAAACTCAGCTTAAACATGTCAATAGTGTGTGGACCTGCGGGTATTTAAAATACCCACAGTATAGCTTTCAGAATTATTGCAACACACAAGCCACCACAGTAAAACACTGACAGATGAAATGTGGAGAAACTCTATAAAGAGTAGCAATGAGTTGGGATCAACTTAATGGTACTCATCCTCCACAACCAACACCACTGTTTATTGTGACACATGGTCCTATTTAGAATTCATGATACATGTAGGAACTGGATTTCCACTAGGTACTAAGATTATGTATTGCTACAAAAGTTCTAGTTTTTGGGTTTTTCTTGTTTTGTTTTTTAAAATCAAACCAGAATGAAAGAGAGTAATATTCAGTGTATTTAATGGAAAAAGAAGATGATTACACAGGTTGGGCTTTATAAAGTAAAAATAATGCTGAAGTTTAAAGGTTTTAGAAAGAGGGCTTAAGTAAACCAGAGCATGGATGTTTTTTACTGTTTAATATAAGGCAAGAAACAAAGAGTTTAAATAGCCATGGTGTAGGTTCTTTTAAAAAGATAAAAACAGAGATTTTACTGTTTCCTTGTTGAAAAAAATTCCAAAGTCAAGCTGTCTGTAAAATATATTGTGATAGAAAACTTTGGTGTTGTGACAATTCTGTAAATCCTAGAGAACACAAATATAAAACATTATACTTTATTTGATATATAGAGCATATTTGGGGTGTATTACTGTTTATGATATATGTAAAAAGTGTTACAAATCTTTTTTCTTGGGTCCTTTGGTTGCTTAGTAACAGAGCAGTAGAAGAGGTGGTAAAAATAGGTCAGCATTAAGTGAGAGATTTTCTTGTTTGTTTTTTTATTTTTATATCAAGAAATATATTTGGAAGATAATAATAGAAATAAATCATGGATGTGCTATGTACTGCTCTGAGACAGCCCAAGCTACATGAACATTTTCATTTTTTTTCAACATTCTTCAACAAACCTTTTTCCCTTCTGGGAAACTGTTAAGTATAAAGGAAGCTGATTCTTTTATGATTCCATACATGATAAAAATTGTTCTTAATAGCTTGTGAGTACTTCAATTTTTACATGAAATAAAATGATACTTGTTGTACATTTGAAAATACTGTCAATGTTTTTCACAATAGTAATAATTATACTGGGACTCACAAAATCAAAGAACTCATTCTTTTTATACAAACAAAATAAAATATAAAATTTATCATTCCATTAAAGTTTTGATTTATGCTAATAGCAAATATAAATATCTAGGGCATTTAATTTAGACTGGTTTAGGTAATCAAATTCCAGGTGTGCTACATTAATTATAATCACATTAGTTTAGTGTTGTTCTAATTATGTGTTTGTTTATATAACACAATTCAGATTGAAACATTGAAGATTTCCTAATCCTTAGAGGAAGAGGTAAAAGCTCTATAATGATTTATGTTTTTTAATGAATAGTTGTGAAATGCTGTTCTGCTTTCAAATACACAGATAACAATGCTAAACTCTGAACAAAATGTTTTTACATTTTAATGTACTGGAAAGGATCCACTGAGGTGCAACCCATACAGAAGCTATGGTCTTTGATCCTCATCAGTATTTTATGTCCTCTTGGCCTTCAGCAAGTAAAATTGTTTCATCTGAATATCACAGCTTGTTATTCATCTTCTTCCGATCCTGATGTTATTTTCATGTTCATATAGCCCAGTTTCTCATATTATTTGCCCAGAATACATATTGAATAAGTACAGTGAAAGATTACAACACTGGCACATGCCTTTCCTAATTTTAAACCATTTGGTGCCCCCTTGTTCTGTTTGAACAACTGCATCTTGGCCTATGTACAGGTTCCTCATGAGCAAAATTAGGTGTTCTTGCAAAGTAATTCTCTGCAGTGTTGTCCATGTTTGTCATGATCCACACTGTCAAACATTTTTGCATAATCAATAAAGTACAGGTATACATCTTTCTGCTATTCTCTGCTTTCATCTAATGCCCATCTGAGATCAGCAGTGATATCCCTCATTCCATGTCCCCATCTGAAGCTGATATGAAGCTCTGGCAACTCCTTGTCAATGTACAATTGGAGCAGTTTTTTAATTATGCTTAGCAAAATTTTACTTGCATTCAATGTTAATGATATTGTTAGATTTACAATATATCCAAAGAGGGTCACCTCACTTTGGAATGGACAAAAATATAAATCCCTTCGAATCAGTTGGCAATGTTGCTATTGCTGTTGTTAGGTGCCATCGAGTCAGTACTGATCCATAGAGACCTTATGCACAGCAGAATGAAACATTGCCCAATTCTGGGCCAACCTCACTACTATTGCCACTCTTGAGTCCACTGATGCTGCCACTTGGCCAATCCATCTCACTGGGGGTCTTTCTCATTTTTTCTGACCTCCCACCTTACCAAACATGATATCCTTCTCCAGTGACTGGTCCCTCCTGACAATATGTCCAAATGTAGTTGTCTTTAAAATATCTTGGCATAAATGAATGAATGCCTCATATGCTACATCAGTTTGTTTAAGTATTTCAATTTGTATTCCATCAATTCCAGGGGCTATCTGCTTTTCCAATGTCTTCAGTGTTCATTGAACTTCTTCCTTCAGTATTATTGACCCTTAAACATACTCTACATCTTGAAATGGTTGAATATCAAACATTTCATTTTCTTTTGATACTTTCTGCATCATTCAATATTTTACCGAAAGAATCCTTCAGTCTTTCAATTTGAAGCTTGTATTTTTTTCTTCAGTTCATTCAGCTTGAGAATGTTGAAGAATATACTGAGTGTGTTCTTCCCTTTGTTTTCTAAATCCAGATCTTTGCACATAATAATTGCGTTCTAAAGCAATACTTTGAAATTTTCTGTTCAGCTTTTTTACCTACTTACTTCTTCCATTTGTTTTAACATTTCAACACTGGCAAGCAAATTTCAGGGTTTCTTCAGACATCTATTTTGGTAGTGTCTTTCTTCCTTGACTTCTTAGTGACCATTTGCTTTCTTCTTGTATGATTTTCTTGTAGTTTATGGTCATTAATGTCTAATGCATCAAATCTGTTCTTGATATGACATATAAAGTCAGATGTGAGAGTTACAAGGTCACATTTTGGCTGTCATGGACTTATTTTAATTTAATCTACTTCAGTCTGAATTTGCATATGAACAATTGAGGTCTTTTCTACAGTGTGCCCTTGGCCTTGTTTTGGCTGATGATTCAGAGCTTTTCCATTGTCTCTTTCCACAGATGTAGTAAATTTGATTTCTGCATATTACAGTTGGTGAAGTCCATATGTATAATCATCTTTAATGCTGTTTTAAAAAGATATTTGCAATGAAGAAGTCATTTGTTTTGAAAATATCTATAATGGGATCTCCAGCATCATTTCTATCACCAAAGCAATATTTTCCAACTGCTGATCCTTCTCTCTTGTTCCCAACCTTCACTTTCCAATCAACAGTAATAATCAATATATATATTGATTGCATGCTAAATCAATTTTAGGCAGAAGAAGTTAACATACTTTAATTTCAACATTACTGGCTTTAGTGTTGGATACATAACTTTGAATAACGGTGTTATTAACTGGTCTTTCTTTTGTGTGTGTGTGTGTGTGTGTTATCCTATCACAGATAGTATTATACTTTCAAGTAGATCTTGAAAATTTCTTTTTGATGATAAGTGTAATTCCATTTCTCTTCAGTTTGTCATTCACAGCATAGTAAACTATGTAGATAACATATTCAAATTGGCCAATGCCAGTCCATTTTAGCTCACTATTGATTAGGATATTGATGTCTATGCATTCCACTTATTTTTTGACAATTTTCAATTTTTTTCTAGATTTTTGCTTCATAAATTACGTGTTCCAATTATTAATGGATAGTTGCTACTGTTTATCCTCATTTTGAATTGAGGACCATCAGTAAAAAAGGGGCTGGGGTCGTGTCACCATGATGAACTCTACTTTGCGGAGGCAGCTCTTCTTCAATTATGTTTTAAGTACCTTCCAACCTGAAGGACGTATCTTCAAGCACTATATCTGACAATATTTGGAGTTACTACCATGTTCCAATATTCAATATTCTTACGCCATTTAGCAAGTTTTCAGTTGTTTACATAACTTTCATTAACTAAATACTTCAAAACTAAGCTGTCTCTCCTGCTGAATTTGTCTTAGTCTGTAAACTCAACTGAAATCTGCCCACAATTGTGCACCCTGCCTGCATCACAGCAACATGCAATTAATCACAATATGTCAATTTGACAAATGAGTTGCATGTTTATGAGTTTAGGATAGGCAAACATTGCTTCTATAAGAATCCAATATATCATACATAAAGAACAAACTGATAATTAAGAAACTTCTTAAATTATCAGCTCTTCAAAATGCTCTGTTATATTAATAAAAACATATCACAAAATGAAAGAAATTAATTATATAATATGCAGACGATAAAATACTTATATCTAGACTATATGAAGACTCTAAAAACTCAATAATAAAAACACAACAAAATACCCAAAACAAGGGACTTGACAAAAGATGTATAATGGTAATACATTAATAAGATAATGAATACTACAAATATTTTTTAAGTGCCTTGAGTTGAGTCTGACCCACTGTGACCCTGTATAGGGTTTCCAAGGAGCAACTGGCAGATTTGAATCACTGAATTTTCAGTTAGCAGTCTAGTGATTATGCTACAGTAGCACACCAAGGCTCCTAGGAAATGTACATTATACACAGTGTTATAGCACTTCTTCCAATTAAAAACAAACAAACAAACCCATTATTGTTGGGTTGATTCAAACTCATAACTATCCTCTAGGACAGAGTAGATATAGTGTTTCTAAGGCTGTAATCTTTATTGAAATCTTTGGTTAAAGCATGGCAATGCTAAGTGGAGGCCAGTAGTTTGAACTCATTAGAGAAAGACTTCCTATCAAAATGCCTATTAAAAAAAAATTATAGTCACCATTCAATATATTGTTTAGCTTGTGGAAAAATGACAACTTATATACCATTGTTGAAACAAAATTATAAACAACATTGAATAATAGTTTCATCATGCCTTAAAATATATAAACATGTATTAAATATAGCTATTCTACTTCTAAATATTGTCTATCAATAAAACTTGAGTCCTGGCATGGCACTTCGGGTTAATATGCTGGATTGCAAAGTCTGTTTGAACTGTAAGGTTGGCGGTTGAAGCCAAGCAGCCACTCCTTGGAAACCCTATGTAGAGTCTCCATGGGTTGGAACTAACTCAATGGTACTAAACCAAAACAAAAACAACTTTTCTCTTTACACATTGCCAGGCCCAGAAAAACATGCTATAATTTCAAGAGAGGCTTTTCTGGTATAGCCAGTGTCTTTGATTGGGTATATTTGTTAGGTGCCTTTGAGTAGTTCTGGTAGTGTAGTGGTTACAAATCGGGCTGCGAACCTCAGGGACAGCAGTTCGAAACTACCAGCCATTCCGCGGTAGAAAGATGAGGCTTTCTGCTCCCGTAAAGATTTACAACCTCAGAAACCCTGTACAGGGTCGCTATGGGTCGGAATCGACTCAACGGCACTTAACAACAACAACATTGAGTAGTTACCACTTTATAATGACCTTGTGAACAACAAAATAAAACACTGCCAAGTCCCGTGCCAATCTCAGAACTCTCGTGGACTTATTTTAATATAATCAGATAGTTGTCTTCCAAATTTCTTGGCATAGATGAGTGAGTGCCTCCAGTGCTGCCTCACTTTCTTGAAAGATTTCAATTTGTAGTCCATCAATTCCTGGTGCCTTGTTCTTTCCCAATTCCTTCAATACACCGTGGATTTCTTCCTTCAGTATCATTGGCTCTTTCTTGGTCATATGCTACCTTCTGAAATGGTTGAACAGCAACCATTTCTTTTTGGTACAATGACTGTGTATTTCATCTTCTTTTGATGCTTTCTACATCGTTCAATAATTTGCCCAGAGAATTCTTGAATATAGAAAGTCAAGGCTTGAATTTTTTCTTCAGTTCCCACAGTTTGAGAAATGTTGAGCA
>NW_006408979.1:306372-321432 GCF_000296735.1 Chrysochloris asiatica
CACAATTAAGTGTTCTGGAATACTCATACTTATCAATGTTGCCCATAGCTTGTCATGATCCACACAATCGAAAGCCTTTGCATAGTCAATAAAGCAGAGGTAAACATCTTTCTGATATTCTCTGCTTCTAGCCAAAATCCATCAGACATCAGCAATGATATCCCCCATTCCATGGCCTCTTCTGAATCCTGCTTGAAACTCTGGAAGCTCTCTGTCAATGTATGCTTACAGCCATTTCTTTATTACCTTCAGTAAATTTTAACTCGCATGGGATATTATAGAGTTTGTCCGATGATTTCCAAATTTCATTGGGTCACCTCTCTTTGGAATGGGCACAAATATGCATCTTTTCCAGTCAGTAAACCAGATAGTTGTCTCCCAAATTTCTTGGCAGAGGCGAGTGAGTGCCTCCTGTGCCACCTCACTTTCTTGAAAAAATTCAATTTTCATTCCATCAATTCCTGGTGCCTTGTTCTTTGCCAATTCATTCAATGCACTTTGGACTTCCTCCTTCAGTATCCTTGGCTCTTGAAATGGTTGAACATTAATCATTTCGTTTTGGTGACTCTGTGCATTCTTTCCATGTTCTCTTGATGTTTTCTGCATCATTCAATAATTTCCCCAGAGAACCTTTCAATAATGAAAGTTGAGGCTTAAATTTTTTTTTCAGTTCCCCCAGCTTGAGAAATGCTGAGTGTGTTCTTCCTTTCTCGTTTTCTGATTCCAGATCTTTGCACATTTTGTTGTAGTATTTGGCTTTATCTTCTCTAGCTGCTCTTTGAAATTTTCTGTTCAGCTCTTGTACTTCTTCATTTCTTCCATTTGTTTTAACATCTGTACACTGGAGAGCAAGTTTCAGTGTCTCTTCTGACATTCATTTTGACCTTTTCCTTCTTTCTTGTCTTCTTTATGACTTTTTGCTTTCTTTCTGTATGATGTTCTTGATGTCATCCCATAAGTCTTATTGTTTTTGGTCTGTAGTATTTAATGTATCAACTCTGTTCTTCAGATGATCCTTAAATTCAGGTGGAATATATTCAATGTCATATGGACTTGTTTTCTCTTATGGACTTGTTTTCATTTTCTTCAGCTTCAGTTTGAATTTGCATATGAGTAATTGATGGTCTGTTCTATAGTCTACCTGTGGCCTTGTTTTTACTGATGATGTGGAGGTTTTCCATCATCTTGCCACAGATGTAGTCAATTTGATTTCTGTGTATTCCACCTGAAGGCAACTATACAAATGGACCTCACTAGCTATTGTTGTTATTGTTTAGTACCGTGGAGTCGGTTCTGACTCATACTGAGCTTGCACAGGGTTTCCGAAGCTGTAAATCTTTAGAGGAGCAGAACGCCTCATTTTTCTCCTGTGGAACCACTGGTAGTTTTGAAATGCTGACCTTGTGGTTGGCAGTGGTTGGCAGCCTGACTCATAATCACTACACTACTAGAGCTCACTAGCTTTTAGAGAGGTCCAAATCAAAATAAAAATAAGATATCTTCTCATGCCAGCAATTATCTCAAAGACAAAAAAAATAGAGGATAATAAGTGTTGATGAGGATGTGGAGAGACTGCGACCCTACTACATTGCTGGTAGGATTGCAAAATGGTGCAACCACTATGGAAAACAATATGGTGCTTTCACAGAAGGTTGAAAATAGAGATAACTTATGATCCAGCAATTCCTCTACTTAATATTTACCCACAAGAAATATGAGCTATAAAAAGAATAGATATATGTACACCAATGTTCACATCAACACTATTTACAATAGCAAAAAAATGGAGACAGCCTATGTGCCCATCAATTTAAGAATGGATAAACAAACTGTCGTACATACACACAATGGAATACTATGTTACCCTGAAAAATAACAAGGAAGCAGCAAGCCACTACATAACATGGTTGAACCTTGAGAAGATTATGCTGAGTGAAATCAGTCAGACACAATAGGAGAAATAAGGTATAGAGCCATTACTTAAAAAATTAAGAAAAAGCACCCACACTGAAAGGGGGGAAATTTTTTATCTTTAATTTTTAAATTTTATTATTTTTCTTATTATCTTATTTGTTGTTGGTGGTCGTTACCAGGGTGTAGAGGGGGGAGTGGGGTGGAGGAAAAGTTGGAGCACAGGGTAGGGAATAGGCACAGGATAGTTTGGTTCTGGGGGGTGCAATACAATAGAAGGGGAAGGGAAAAGGAAAAATAAGGCTGATGGGAGAATAGCTAGGCAGGTTTACACAGGCTAAATGGGACAGAGGTAAATAACAATCTGAGCACAAATGTGGAGCAACAGGGCTTGTGGATAAAAAGATTGAAGCATGGTTTGAATGAGTAAGAATGGGGAAATGATGCTAAGATCCTTGGTTGTTTGTTGAATCTTGGTTTCCTTTGCCTATTATTGTAAAATAGACACTTGAAGGGGAGTGAGAGGAATAGCCAGAAATATCACCAGAGAAAGTGTGTAAGTCCGTCTTAAGCCTATACTGTTTGGAATAACTAAAATGGGGTTAGAACTTGCCCAGTGAAGGAGGCTCCCTGCAGAGCCTTTGCACTGCACAAGTCGATAGGTGGAATCATGATCATCATCCAGAATCTTTTGAGGTGGGACATTCCCACATGAAAGGACAAGCAGACCAGTCTGGAGCAGCTAGAGGAACAGAAGATACTTCTTGAAAGAAAGACCAGCAGAAAAAAAATCAAACAAAGCAAAACAACTACAACAGCAGTCCAATTGACTACTATAAGAACAAGCAAGTTGTTCGCCAGGGAGTCATCAAGGCATGTGGTCAGGTCCCCTTAAGGCAAACCCCCTTCCAAGACTGAAACTCAAATGGAATATACTAGCAGGCATGTGGTCCTACAGCTGACCACATTGGTCACCAATAAGCAGAAGAGGAGGAAAAACAGCAAGGAAGTTGTGAGCTAAGTGAGACCACTCCTGTTAACCTGGATTGAGCCCTGGTTAATCAGCAGTATGATGAGACCTGGGGACTGCTGGGCCCAGGGGCATGGACATGGCCCCAGAGGACTAGAATGGAGTGTGAAGCATCCAGCTGATACAAAGCGAGGGGAGATCCACAAGAACACCCAAACTTGCAGATAGTACCCATTTGACCTGGCATAAATGGCTGGATGATCAGAACATGACGAAAGGAAGAAAGAAGATGAAAAAAAAAACAAAAAGGAGTAACCCACTATAAGTGAATGATCTTGACTTATGGTTGTGGATGCAGTATGACAAAGGAGCGGACAAATCTCTATAGTGAGGATCATTCCCACCCCCTTGGTACACAGTTTTGACAGGGATGGGGAAGTTAGACATTATCTATCATTAGACTATCAAACGGGGGTACTACAAAGACATGAAGTGACTGGCTTACCAGCTTTCAATAGGGAACCTAGCTCCAGAGGATACAGGGAAAGGTAGAACCTCCACTTAATTGTTTCCAACCTGTCTGCATGGGGTTGATAAAAGGTGAGAGGGAAAGGACTCCTGTGGTTCAATAAGGAATGGTTGCTATCAGGTTTGTCAGTGAGTGTTGTAAATGTAAATGTAAATGTAAATAAGTGAGTGGCCGATTTTACAGTCCAGGAGCTGAAATCAAAATCCCTTGAACCATCAAGGGAGAAAAGTGAAGTGCAAGACCATGTCCAAAAAGGCAGCGACACTGGGGATGGAGGCAGATGCAATGAAGTGAACAGAAAGAGTGGCTGGGGACTCTGGATTCATGGAGGGAGAGGGGTTGTGGTTGTGTGCTGACGGCCAGGGGGGCAGGCATATGGGGTGTACCCTTTGATTGTTTGATGATGCATAAAGGGGACTGTGATCACTGCAATGAAAGGATAAATGTAAAACTAATGTTCATCCATGTAAACTAACACATAATTCACAATAAAAACTTATATACCTTAGTTCTCAAAGTAGTATCTTTGTTCTCTAGCAATTTACATTGTTCTCTTTCAATTTCTGTGCTGCTCAATTGCTGTTTCCATTAGTGCCGATTGTGGATCCACATAAAATGAAGTCCTTGACAGCTTCTCTTTTTTCTTTATAACATTCCAGTTTTAATGATTTTTGTTTTCTTTACACTGAATTGTAATCCATACTGAAAGCTATATTCTTTGATCTTCATCAACAAGTGCTACAAGTCTTCTTAGCTTTCTTTTAGCAAGGAAGGTTGTATCATCTGCATATTGCATTTTGTTCATGCCCTTCTTCTAATCCTGATTCTACTTCATACAGTTCAGTTCCTCATATTATTTGCTCAGAAGACAGATTGAATAAATATGGAGAAACATTGTAACCCTGACATAAACCTTTCCTGATTTAAACCATTTAGTATTGCCTTTTTCTTTTCAAATGATGGCCTCTTGGTCTATTTACAGGTTTCACATGAGTACACTTAAGTGTTATAGACTTCTTATTATTCACAATGTTATCCATAATTTGTTATGATCCACACAGTTAAATGGCTTTGAATAGTCAATAAAGCACTAGTAAACATCTCTATTGTTTTCCCAGCTTTCACTCAAGATTCACTTGATGTTAGGAATGATATTCCTCATCCTACATCCTCTTGTGAATTAGTCAATTTAATTCCCATTTATTCCATATGTGAGGGCCACCTTTACGTTCACTGTTTGTGTTGCTGAAGGAAGGTATTTGCAATGCATAAAACACTGATCTTGCAAAGTTATATGATATCTGTGGTCGTTTCTAACAACAAGGCAATATTTTAGGCTTGTTATTGTTATTAAATACCATAAAGTCAGTTTTGATCCATAGTGACCCTGTATAGTGTTTCTGAGAAAGAGTAGGTGGATTTTTAACCACCAACTTTGTGGTTTACAGTCCAGTTCATATCCTACAGCATCACACCAGTTGTCTATATTTTGGGGCTTCCATTAAAAGGAGCATTGGTGGTACTGTAGAAGAAAGATGGAGTTTTCTGCTCCCCTGAAGGTTTATAAACTTGGAACCCTATACAGGGTCACTATGAGTCAAAATCCATTCCCTGACAATGATTTAGTTCCATTAAAATTAAAGAAAAATCAGGTAGGTTCATAGTGGTGATGGTGGTTATGTGCCACGGAATTGTAAGGTTTCCAAAGTTATAAAACTTTACGGGGGCAGAAAGCATCATGTTTCTCCTGTAGAACAATCGGTAGTTTCAAACTGCTGTTCTTGAGATTAGGTATCCAACACATAACCAATTAGCTACCAGAGCTCCTTTGGTTCATAGTAAAAACTCAAAATTAAAGTATACATAAGCATTGAAACAAACATTAGCACATTGTGCAAAGAAAAATTCTGTTAATTTTGGGAAGCAAAATTGTACAGTAATCATGATTGCTGTAGTTGTTCGATGCCATAGAATCAATACAGACTCCCAGCCACCCTATGCACCACAGAACAAAGCACTGCTTGGTCCTGTGCCAATCTCAAAAGCATTGCTATGCTTGAGCCCATTGCTGTTGCCACTGTGACAATGCATCTCCTTGGAGGGTCTACCTCTTTTTCTCTGACACTCCACTTTGTCAAACATAATGTCCTTCTCCAGGGACTAGTCCCTACTAAAAATATCTCTGAAATGTGAGAAATGATGCTCACTGTAAAGCACAACCAAGTAATGCATTTAAAAAAAAAAAAAAAAAAATTGTTTTAAAAGGTGTTTGGGGAACAATAAACTAAGCTTATTTTCTATTATCTGTCATCACAGAGTCACAAATGATAACGTGTTTATGTTAAGTACTGTCGAGTCCATTCCAACCCATATTGACCCTATATAGGGTTTCCAAGGAGTGGCTGGTCAGCTTGAACTGCCTATCTTGTGATTCAAACGGACCTTACAGTCCAGCGCATTAACCTACAGCATCACACCAGGACTCCAAATGGTAATAGTTTAATGGGATTATGTTCAATTAGAAAAACTTTGAGAAACCAAATAGATTAAGTAAACTTATTTTACTTTCCATGTGAATTTTTAAAATTCTGTTGTTTAGTAATAAATCCCTACTTCCCATTCACCTCATGGTGACTGGATGCTGTTCTCACAGTAATCTACACCCTGATGGCATTGTGTGTTAGGAACTGAGCTGGTAACCACAACATTGGTGGCTCACACCCATCAACTACTCCTGTGGAGAAAGATGTGAGTATCTGACCCCTCAAGATTTACAGTCTCAGAAAGCTTACCTAGCGTCTCTATGAGAATCCTCAGTATGTCAGTGGCTATCTGCATCTATTAACCATGTAGTAGATAACTATTTGAAGAGGTTTAATTTATTTTAGACATTGTAAGTCAAAACAAAACTGATGGAAATATTTGCATATTACATAGACATTTGAAGTTACAAAACAGATGGGTGCAGTAACTATTTGGTAATTAGATTATCTCATTTCAGGAGAGATGAATATTTGGTCTCAGTGGGAGAGAGAATATACATGCATATTTCAATATCCTGTGATCACTAACTTTCCATAGAAAAAAACAAAAACACTTTCCCCTTCATTCTTGAAATTTTAGTTGTGGGGACAAAGTTTTCTAAGTTCTTTTTATTATCTCTAGGAGTGCTGGCATGGCATTGCAGCATAAACAGTTGATTGTTAACTGCAAGGTTGGCAGTTGAAACATGGCAGCTGGCCCTCCTATACAGGGTCACTATGAGTCAGAACCAACTTGACACCACTTCCCAACAACCACCTTGCTGTAAACATAGTCAATTAGGTGTAAATAGATTTATTGTGTATTTGTGATGTTGGTTTACTTTCTTTGTTTCTCTTTTCAGCTAGCATTAATTCGGTTAAGGCATTGTTACTACTTTGTAATCTCCCTCTGAGAAAGCAGCAATGCTCTAGAAGATAACAAATTATATGGCAGAAGAAAGTGTGGAATTTGAATGACTACACAGTGTAGAGACAACTAGAGACTTGGATCATTAATATCAGCTCTGTTAAATGGGAGATAAACAGTGTTTTTGTTCAATGTACCACTATACTTTTGTCAACCTTTGTTTCAGTAGATTACCATTTTGTCCAAACTATTTCTGGGTGGTAATGGTACAAGATTTAAAAATGTAAAAATCCTCAGTCAACAAACATATAGGACTTTGCAGAAAACTTTAAAATTGTATAGAATCGAGATTGAAGTTGGATTGTACCTCTACATTAAAGAATAGAAGTAGTTTAGTAATAAATCTGTCTCAACAGTAAAAGAACATTCAATCACATATCTGTATATTTAATTTATGGAATGAAATCTGATGAAGAGCATGTACTGGATGATGTTCAGCAATGGCATAAAATCCAGTAATAAGGTAAAAGTTGGTAACACATATAGTGTCAATTATGGAGTCCTGGTGTGGCACTGTAGGATAAGGACTTGACTGTTACCACAAGGTCTGTGTTTCAAACCCACCAGTTGCTCCTTGAAAACCCTGTACAGGAGTACTATGAGTCAGAACTGACTCTAAGGCACTTAACAACAGCAACATTTGGTAAAACAGATTTTTAAAACTTTACATGTTAAATAGCCCTTTAAACACTTGATACAATTTAGTGTTAAATTAAAATGCTTAGTTTTCTGATAATATTATTACAGTCACACATACATCAGTCACACTTATATTAGTCTTATCTTGATTTCTAAATCATAAATAAATCTTCTACCATTAAAGGAGTTGTTACTTAGACATGACTGTGTATTACAAGTCTCAACAGAAAATTTTGAGCTGAATTTAACCACAAGAAGTTTATTAAAAAAAAAAAAAAAAAAAGGATATATCCCAAGCCTCCAAGCCTCTAATACTACAGAAGACAAAATTAAACCTGGATTAATTATTTCTCATACAAGTCTCTACAACTATATGATATATATCAAATGATAGCTATTTTTGTTTGCATGTTGAAATGTTTGTAATATATTGTTTTCACCTTAATCATAAAGAAAATGAAACAAACATTAAATCCATGATTGATTACTATATAGATACATGTTGTTAAGTGCAGTTGAGATGGTTCAACTCATAGTGACCCTATATAGGGGTTCTTAGTAGTGACTGGTAGATTTGAACTACCTTCCTTGAACTTATGGTCCAGTGTTTATTCTACAGCACAACAGTATTCCATAGAGATACATGTTGTTTCTGTTGAGTGCTATCGAGTCAATTCCAACTCATAGCAATCTTGTATAAGGTTTCTGAGGGGGCAACTAGTGAGTTTGAAACACTGATCTTGCAGTTCAAATCGACATGGGGGTCAAGTGCTTATCCTACAATCTCACATAAGGACTTCAATATAAAGATACATGTTGTTGTTGTTGTTAGGTGCCGTCAAGTTGGTACTGACTCATAGCAACCTTATGCATAGCAGAATGAAACACTGCCCGATCCTGGGCCAACCTCACTAATGTTGCCACACTTGAGTTCATCAATGTTGCCACTTGGCCAATCCATCTCGTTGGGGGTCTTCCTCTTTTTCTCTGACCCTCCACCTTAACAAACATGATATCCTTCTCTAGCAACTGCTCCCTTTTGACAATATGTCCAAAGTATGAGAGGTGAAGTTTAACCATCCTAGCCTCTAAGGATCACTTTGGCTGGCTGCACTTCTTCCAAAATGGATCTATTGATCCTTTTGGCAACCCATGGCACTTTCAATATTCTCCTCCAACACCATATCTCAAAGGCATCAATTCTTCTACGGTTTTCCTTATTCACTGTCCAGCTCTTAAATGCAAATGAGATTATTGAAAACACCATGGCTTGGGTCAGGCGAACCTTAGTTCTCAAGCTGACATCTTTGCTCTTCAACACTAAAAAGGTCTTGTGCAGCAGATTTGCCTAAAGCAGTACGTCATCTGATCTCTTGACTGCTGCTTCCATGAGTGTTGATAGTTGATCCAAGAAGAATGAAGTCCTTGAAAACTTCAATCTTTTTTCCATTGATAAGAATATTGTTTATTGGTCCAGTGATAAAGATACACAGGGCTTATTAAAATTTTTCATTTTTCCTTGTAAGTAGTTCTAGTACTTACAAGGGTTGCGACTTGGGTTGCTAAATGCAATATCTGTAGTTCAAATCTATCAGGCACCTCTTGGGAGAAAGACCAGCTTTTCTGCTCCAGTAGAGATTTACAGCCTCAGAAACACCATTGTTTTTAGTTGACTTTGTGTCTGTCAATGTATGGTTGCAGCCGTTTTTTTTTTGGTTTTGGTTTTGTTTTTTATCATCTTTATTAAAATATTGCATGTGGTATTAATGATATTGTCTGATGATTTCTGTATTCTGTTGGGCCACTTCTTTTGGAAACAGTACAAATATGGATCTCTTCTAGCCAATTATCCAGTTAGTCATCTTCCAAATTTCTTGGCATAGATGAATGAATACCTCCAGTGCTACATTTTGTTGAAAAATGTAGTTTGTTGAAAAATTTCAATTTGTATCCCAACAATTCCTGGTTCCTTGTTCTTTGTCAAGACATCAGTGTATCTTGGATTGCTTCCTAAAGTATCACTGACTCTTGATCATCTGCTACCTCTTAAAATGGTTGAACATCCACAATTTCTTTTTAGTACAGTGACTATTCATTCCTTCCATTTTATATTATTGTGAACTGAGTGATAGTTTACATGGGAGAATATAAACTTTACACCATCATTTCATTGCAATGATTACAATCTCCATAGTGCATCATTATTCAACAGTATTTGCTTCCATTCTCTCTGTTTTGTTTTGATATTTTTTTTTTGGGGGGGTGACTGGGGGATGTACACAAAAACACCCAGGAATATATAATAATTTAAACAAAAGGGCACATTCTGCAAGCCTGCCCCCTGGCTGTCAGCACTCTGCCTCTCTTTCCATGAGTCTAGAATCCTATGCTGCTACCTCTCTCCATGTTCTCATCTCTGCCTCCATCTCTGGTGTCACTACTTCTCTGGAGAGGGTCCCACATTCTGTTTGTGCTCTTCTCTTTTGACGGTCCTAGGGTCCTCTGTTTCTGGGCTATACATGCCTGTTCATGTGTTCCCTTCTTCCATCTTATTTTGATTCTGTCTGCATCATTCAGTATTTCCCCATATAATCATTCAATATTTTCCCTATTATTGTTGTTGTTAAGCGTTAATGATTCAGTTCTGACTCATTGCAAACTTGCAGTTAAAACCTACCTTGAAATCCAGTGCATTAATCCACAGTGCCACACCAGGAACATGGGGAAAATATAGTCCTTCAATATTGCAAGTCAAGGCTTCATTTTTTTTCTTCAGTTTCCTCAGCTTGAGAAATGCTGAATTTGTTCTTCCATTTTGGCTTTCTAACTCCAGGTTTTTGCATATTTTGTTATCGTATTTGACTTTGTCTTCTCATGCTGACCTTTGAAATTATTTGTTCAACTTGTGTACCTCCTCACTTCTTCCATTTTCCTTAGCATCTCTTTGCTGAAGAGCAAGTTTTAGAGGCTTTTCTGGTAAACATTTTGGTCTTTTCCTTTTTTCTTTGCTTCTTCATGACCTTTTTAGTTTCATCTTGTATGATATTCTTGATGTCATCCCGCAATTCTTCTTGTCTTATGTCTTTAATGTGTAACACATCAAATCTGTTTAGATGATGTCTATATTCAGGTGGGAAATTTTATGTTCATATTTTGGCTCTCATGGACTTCTTTTAATTTTCTTCAGCTTCAGCCTGAATTTGCACATGAGCAATTGATGGTCTGTTCCACAATCTTCCCCTGACCTTACTTGAGCTGATGAAATGGCACTTTTCTACTGTCTCTTTCTACAGATTGAGTCCATTTGATTTCTGTGTATTACATCTGGTGTGGTCCATGTCTATACTCATATTTTCCACCCCGAGGAGCCCATTTTCTGGCACTGTATCTGGAAATATTCTGGTGCTTTTGATCACATTCAATATTCAATATTCTGGTGCTAACAATGTTCCACTGCTACTTAGTCACTAAATATTTGGAAGTAGTCCATCTCTCCTTATTTTTAGTCTGTCTTTATCTGGAAACTCAGCTTAAACATGTCAATAGTGTGTGGACCTGCGGGTATTTAAAATACCCACAGTATAGCTTTCAGAATTATTGCAACACACAAGCCACCACAGTAAAACACTGACAGATGAAATGTGGAGAAACTCTATAAAGAGTAGCAATGAGTTGGGATCAACTTAATGGTACTCATCCTCCACAACCAACACCACTGTTTATTGTGACACATGGTCCTATTTAGAATTCATGATACATGTAGGAACTGGATTTCCACTAGGTACTAAGATTATGTATTGCTACAAAAGTTCTAGTTTTTGGGTTTTTCTTGTTTTGTTTTTTAAAATCAAACCAGAATGAAAGAGAGTAATATTCAGTGTATTTAATGGAAAAAGAAGATGATTACACAGGTTGGGCTTTATAAAGTAAAAATAATGCTGAAGTTTAAAGGTTTTAGAAAGAGGGCTTAAGTAAACCAGAGCATGGATGTTTTTTACTGTTTAATATAAGGCAAGAAACAAAGAGTTTAAATAGCCATGGTGTAGGTTCTTTTAAAAAGATAAAAACAGAGATTTTACTGTTTCCTTGTTGAAAAAAATTCCAAAGTCAAGCTGTCTGTAAAATATATTGTGATAGAAAACTTTGGTGTTGTGACAATTCTGTAAATCCTAGAGAACACAAATATAAAACATTATACTTTATTTGATATATAGAGCATATTTGGGGTGTATTACTGTTTATGATATATGTAAAAAGTGTTACAAATCTTTTTTCTTGGGTCCTTTGGTTGCTTAGTAACAGAGCAGTAGAAGAGGTGGTAAAAATAGGTCAGCATTAAGTGAGAGATTTTCTTGTTTGTTTTTTTATTTTTATATCAAGAAATATATTTGGAAGATAATAATAGAAATAAATCATGGATGTGCTATGTACTGCTCTGAGACAGCCCAAGCTACATGAACATTTTCATTTTTTTTCAACATTCTTCAACAAACCTTTTTCCCTTCTGGGAAACTGTTAAGTATAAAGGAAGCTGATTCTTTTATGATTCCATACATGATAAAAATTGTTCTTAATAGCTTGTGAGTACTTCAATTTTTACATGAAATAAAATGATACTTGTTGTACATTTGAAAATACTGTCAATGTTTTTCACAATAGTAATAATTATACTGGGACTCACAAAATCAAAGAACTCATTCTTTTTATACAAACAAAATAAAATATAAAATTTATCATTCCATTAAAGTTTTGATTTATGCTAATAGCAAATATAAATATCTAGGGCATTTAATTTAGACTGGTTTAGGTAATCAAATTCCAGGTGTGCTACATTAATTATAATCACATTAGTTTAGTGTTGTTCTAATTATGTGTTTGTTTATATAACACAATTCAGATTGAAACATTGAAGATTTCCTAATCCTTAGAGGAAGAGGTAAAAGCTCTATAATGATTTATGTTTTTTAATGAATAGTTGTGAAATGCTGTTCTGCTTTCAAATACACAGATAACAATGCTAAACTCTGAACAAAATGTTTTTACATTTTAATGTACTGGAAAGGATCCACTGAGGTGCAACCCATACAGAAGCTATGGTCTTTGATCCTCATCAGTATTTTATGTCCTCTTGGCCTTCAGCAAGTAAAATTGTTTCATCTGAATATCACAGCTTGTTATTCATCTTCTTCCGATCCTGATGTTATTTTCATGTTCATATAGCCCAGTTTCTCATATTATTTGCCCAGAATACATATTGAATAAGTACAGTGAAAGATTACAACACTGGCACATGCCTTTCCTAATTTTAAACCATTTGGTGCCCCCTTGTTCTGTTTGAACAACTGCATCTTGGCCTATGTACAGGTTCCTCATGAGCAAAATTAGGTGTTCTTGCAAAGTAATTCTCTGCAGTGTTGTCCATGTTTGTCATGATCCACACTGTCAAACATTTTTGCATAATCAATAAAGTACAGGTATACATCTTTCTGCTATTCTCTGCTTTCATCTAATGCCCATCTGAGATCAGCAGTGATATCCCTCATTCCATGTCCCCATCTGAAGCTGATATGAAGCTCTGGCAACTCCTTGTCAATGTACAATTGGAGCAGTTTTTTAATTATGCTTAGCAAAATTTTACTTGCATTCAATGTTAATGATATTGTTAGATTTACAATATATCCAAAGAGGGTCACCTCACTTTGGAATGGACAAAAATATAAATCCCTTCGAATCAGTTGGCAATGTTGCTATTGCTGTTGTTAGGTGCCATCGAGTCAGTACTGATCCATAGAGACCTTATGCACAGCAGAATGAAACATTGCCCAATTCTGGGCCAACCTCACTACTATTGCCACTCTTGAGTCCACTGATGCTGCCACTTGGCCAATCCATCTCACTGGGGGTCTTTCTCATTTTTTCTGACCTCCCACCTTACCAAACATGATATCCTTCTCCAGTGACTGGTCCCTCCTGACAATATGTCCAAATGTAGTTGTCTTTAAAATATCTTGGCATAAATGAATGAATGCCTCATATGCTACATCAGTTTGTTTAAGTATTTCAATTTGTATTCCATCAATTCCAGGGGCTATCTGCTTTTCCAATGTCTTCAGTGTTCATTGAACTTCTTCCTTCAGTATTATTGACCCTTAAACATACTCTACATCTTGAAATGGTTGAATATCAAACATTTCATTTTCTTTTGATACTTTCTGCATCATTCAATATTTTACCGAAAGAATCCTTCAGTCTTTCAATTTGAAGCTTGTATTTTTTTCTTCAGTTCATTCAGCTTGAGAATGTTGAAGAATATACTGAGTGTGTTCTTCCCTTTGTTTTCTAAATCCAGATCTTTGCACATAATAATTGCGTTCTAAAGCAATACTTTGAAATTTTCTGTTCAGCTTTTTTACCTACTTACTTCTTCCATTTGTTTTAACATTTCAACACTGGCAAGCAAATTTCAGGGTTTCTTCAGACATCTATTTTGGTAGTGTCTTTCTTCCTTGACTTCTTAGTGACCATTTGCTTTCTTCTTGTATGATTTTCTTGTAGTTTATGGTCATTAATGTCTAATGCATCAAATCTGTTCTTGATATGACATATAAAGTCAGATGTGAGAGTTACAAGGTCACATTTTGGCTGTCATGGACTTATTTTAATTTAATCTACTTCAGTCTGAATTTGCATATGAACAATTGAGGTCTTTTCTACAGTGTGCCCTTGGCCTTGTTTTGGCTGATGATTCAGAGCTTTTCCATTGTCTCTTTCCACAGATGTAGTAAATTTGATTTCTGCATATTACAGTTGGTGAAGTCCATATGTATAATCATCTTTAATGCTGTTTTAAAAAGATATTTGCAATGAAGAAGTCATTTGTTTTGAAAATATCTATAATGGGATCTCCAGCATCATTTCTATCACCAAAGCAATATTTTCCAACTGCTGATCCTTCTCTCTTGTTCCCAACCTTCACTTTCCAATCAACAGTAATAATCAATATATATATTGATTGCATGCTAAATCAATTTTAGGCAGAAGAAGTTAACATACTTTAATTTCAACATTACTGGCTTTAGTGTTGGATACATAACTTTGAATAACGGTGTTATTAACTGGTCTTTCTTTTGTGTGTGTGTGTGTGTGTGTTATCCTATCACAGATAGTATTATACTTTCAAGTAGATCTTGAAAATTTCTTTTTGATGATAAGTGTAATTCCATTTCTCTTCAGTTTGTCATTCACAGCATAGTAAACTATGTAGATAACATATTCAAATTGGCCAATGCCAGTCCATTTTAGCTCACTATTGATTAGGATATTGATGTCTATGCATTCCACTTATTTTTTGACAATTTTCAATTTTTTTCTAGATTTTTGCTTCATAAATTACGTGTTCCAATTATTAATGGATAGTTGCTACTGTTTATCCTCATTTTGAATTGAGGACCATCAGTAAAAAAGGGGCTGGGGTCGTGTCACCATGATGAACTCTACTTTGCGGAGGCAGCTCTTCTTCAATTATGTTTTAAGTACCTTCCAACCTGAAGGACGTATCTTC
>NW_006408979.1:322002-337405 GCF_000296735.1 Chrysochloris asiatica
TGTGTGTGTGTGTGTGTGTGTATAAAGAGTAGTTCTGGTATGGAAATATATTATTGTTACTGTTGTTAAGAGCCATCAAGTTGGCTCTGATCCTCAGCAAACCTGTATAGGATTTCCAAGGAGCAGCTGGTGATCTTGAACTGCCAACCTTGCAACTCAAACCAACAGTTCAATGCATTAATCCACAGTGCCACATAAAAACTCTCTCTCTCTCTCTCTCTCATACTGGGTAAGATGGAGGGTCAGAGAAAAAGAGGAAGACCCTCAACGAGATGGATCAGCCAGGTGGCATCATTGATGGCGTCAAGTGTGGCAGCAGTAGCGAGGTTAGCCCAGGATGGGTCGGTTCTGACTCGATGGCACCTGACAACAACAACAATATATAGTTATGTGCTGTGGAGTTGGTTCTGACTCATACTGACCCTGCATAGGTTTCCTAAGGCTGTGCCTCTTTACAGGAGCAGAAAGCCTCTTAATCCTCCCACAAAGTAAATGTGTTTGGATAGCTAGCTAGCTAGCTAGATATAGTTATGTGCTGTGGAGTTAATTCTGACTCATAGTGAATCTACATGGGAGTTTCCACACCAGGAAAGATAAGTTTATTGTGAAGGACATGATTTAAAAGTGCATAGTTCCAGGCTCCAAGGGTAAGAGAGAGAGAAAGACTTGCCCACAAGTCCATTATATTGGGACCTCACCACACACCCAAGGAAGCATCCATTTAATTGATTGGGTGTTCATGACCACTCCTCGCAGATTACTCTGACTGTATTATGATTCATCACCATGAGAATAAGCAAATCCCAACTGATAAACCTCTGGCCATCCTGTCTTAGTAAAGGTGACACAGACTCATAACCTTTACAAAGTATATGAGTGTGTAATATATATGCAAAATGGATCATATCGTTAAAAAAGCTGGTAAGTCACAAATCGGTGGCTCAGGTTTACAGCTTCTCCTGATTCATGTGACTGCAGGGGATGAACTCTATAAACAGTAGATCAAATGACAGGCTGCTAACTTGAGTCCCAAGAACTGTAGATACTATGATGATGATGTTGATATAGGACATAAAGCAATGTGATCATTGCTACAGCATCAATATATATATATTTATTGTAGGTCACAATCTCAAAAAACTCCCCTTACATCAGAATAGGATTTGACTTGAGTAAGAGTGTAATTTCAATCACATTCTCTGTAAATCAGGACGCTTGTTGTTGTTGTTAAGTGTCATCGAGTCGGTTCCGACCCATAGCGACCCTGTACAGGGTCTCCAAGCCTGTAAATCTCTACGGGAGCAGAAAGCCTCATCTTTCTTCTGCGGAGCTGCTGGTAGTTTCGAACCGCTGATCTTGCGGTTTACAGCCCAATTCATAATCATTAAGGTACCAGAGCTCCTTAAATCAGGACACTAATCCTGCCTAATTAGCATATGCAGACAAGGATTTGCAACAGATATAATGGATAATGACTGCATTGTATCGCAACAGAAAGTAATAATATCATGTTACTAATTGGAGAAGCACTTCAGAATAGTGAGAATGATGGCCTAGACATGTTAGAACATTAATTATGATAAGAATCACAGTCAGGTTTGTTCATATTATACAATATTATGACTTCTTTGACTTTATTACATACACAAAATCAAATTGACTACATCTATTTTTTGGAACAGTAGAAGCATTTACCTGCTATCCTTCAGAACCAACTCAATGGCATCTAACTACTACTGCTAACAACTACTACTACTAACAACTATATACATTTTTTTAAGGAAGTGGTTAAACTATAATACCTGACATTTTTGTGTTGTTACTATTATTTTACCTATCTATGCCAGAAATATACTCCAAGTCTATAAGTTTTACCTTTCATCAAACCCTAGAGTTTATGTTTTGCTTCATTTTGTCATTCGTTCTGAAAAGAGATTATCTTGTGTGCATTTTATCCTCTAGGTCACTCTGAAAGGAGCAGGGCTGAAAGAATATACTACTTGAGTTGAAATCAAATTGCTAGCAATGGGTTTGGGTAATGGGGCCCACTATCTCATTTATTATTAGCTTAGGTCTTCCATTCCTTTTCCATCTTCTTTAGGTCCATATGATAAGAAGTATTTGTGAAAGAAAAGTCTATAGATACAGCATCCACTTCTAAAATTTTCCCAGGATTCAACTTATATGAACTTAATTTTTCTTGTTAACTTTTCATCTTCCATCTATTGAAAACATTTTTCTTTATCTGAAAAAGAATACAATATATACATTTTCTTTTCAAATGTTCCATATTTTTATATTTTGTTCTATTCTTCAACACTAGATAAAAGAGAAGACACAGAGTGTCATGGCTAAATTTTACCTTGTAATTTGTTCAGGGCAGATATGGTGAAGACTGCAAAGGAAGCCAGTTATTATGTCCTCACTTCTTAAAGTTTCATCAGATTTGATATCTCAGCAACATGCAAAAATCATCATAGTGAATTTCTGTGAAGAAATAGAACTATCAAGTTGAAGGTACTAGTTACTGTTCTATAAAAATAGTGAATCAATATCAATGCACACAAAAGAATCTGAAAGTTTGTTCTACTAGAAAGCACTTATAGATGCAGAATTTTCTAATTAAGTCATAGTTCCTTCAAGTCTTCAGCTTGGCAAGGGTAAAAACTAATAACTTTTGAAGAATGACAATAGATGATGATAAGTATTTCAGGTGGTAAACCTACTTGCATTTACTGTACCAAATATGGCTCCTTACTGAATAAATCAATATGAGATCTTGACTCCTGATTCATCAAATTATATTTCTCACTGATGATAAACAGAAAAGAGGTTCCTATTATAATTGAAAAGTAACATTATTCTGTTCATTCAATACATATGTAAACATATTTGAATACAACAAAATAATCATAATTTTAAAATATCATTTTGCTTCCTGTCAAAAAACTGAACAAAAAAGTATCTGGAGTAAGATACGTTCATACTTCTAAGAGTTAAGATGGTATGAAAAATTAATTATTCTCCTTAATACAGAGACTAAGCATTCATAAGAAAATAAATGATATAAAGTGAACAATTTTATATGTGTAAGTTTGTTTATATTTATGTATTTGCATATAAATGCCTGAATAAATATCATCCATGAGAATAGACTACTTGATCCATAAAATAATTTTTAAAAATATTTATGCCTCTTTGACGGAAAACAAACAAGCAAACAAACTCAAATATACTGAGTTACAGGAATAATTATCTAAATATCTCCAGCATTCTTAAGTGGAAAACTATAATAATGATGTTTGATGTTTGAATTTTTACATTTATCTCGCATCCTGCAAAAAGAAGAAATGCAATGAGGACAATTTAAGAAAAGATAATAGAATGAATAAAGCTAGGATCTCATTGCAAAAGGTCATATTCACCTCTCCTTGAAGGTTAATTGCATTAAAAGAATTTGTAGTTCAAAAAAGAACACATTAAAGAAAGAAAAAAAAAATTGTTATGGTATGTCACTGTAGGATAAATACTCCACCATAAGTTTGGTTTGAACAGCAAGGTTGTTGGTTGAAACTCATGAGGCGATCCTTGGAAACCCTATACAAGATCATTATTGCGGGAGTCCAGCTCTAGCAGTGTAACAGGACACAAGAGGAGACGTGGAGTCGGCGAAAATGAAAGCAATCGAGAAGCCTCTGCTTAGTTGGCTGATGGGGCTTTCTCTCTCTTTCTTCTCTTCTTTCTTTTTTTCTCTGCCCCGGCTCAGCAAGTCTTTATTTTTATACTTAAAATTGCACAGTACATAATGATTTGATACTTTGATTTTCCCTTGAATTATTACATAGTTTTAATCACAACATTCCTTCATCCTGTGATTATACAACTTTAACAAAAGTATTTCTGTGATGTCCAAACTGACCTTTCCATATCCTGTTCATTTTTCAACCATTGAACATTTTCCTTTTGACATCATCTCCTCTCCTACATAAGTGATAAATTGCTTCTTATTATTCCCACCAAAAGATCAAGCTAAAACTTACACAAATCATTTCCACTTATCAGACCCCTGATTACATCTTCTTAGTAATATAAGTTTCTATTAATCATCAATGCTTACACTACTTTATTGTTTCTACTAGGTGATTATCAATCTTCTATCCTACATACTAGGAGCTCTGGTAGCGTAGTGGTTACGAATTGGGCTGTGAACCACAAGGTCAGCAGTTTGAAACTACCAGCTGTTCTGTGGGAGAAAGATGAGGCTTTCTGCTCCCATAAAGATTTACAGCCTCAGAAACCCTGTGCAGGGTCGCTATGGGTCGGAACCGACTCGATGGCACTTAACAACAACAACAACATCCTACATACTACACTACTATTTTCATAATAAAAGTATTACTAACATCTACTTAATTATTTTGTTTTTCTAAAGTATTCATTAAATTGCTTAACCACAATGTTCCTATATTTCTTTCTTTTGAAGCTGTGAAGCATAAGGCCCAACCTGGCTAATTGCTGCAGGGAATGTAGATTATTAAGTTTAGACCATTTTTCACTTATGTTCACTATTCTCTGCCTATTTACGTAGGTGCCTGTATGTAATAGTGGGGGTTTGTGGATTCTGGCTGTCAATTGATTGTGGTGAGGTCTATAGGGGTGGTTCAGCTTTACTTTAGTTTGTTATCTGCTTTTGTGATCTCATAAATGCAGTTACTTTGTGCTTAGATTTTCTGTGAACAGGAGTGGCTCATACAATTCCCTTTGAATTCAATCCACCAAAGCTGAAACAATTATTGCTAGACCAGATTTTTCCTAAAGTCTGCAAGAGCTCATAGCAAAAGCTGTGAATATGGCAATATTATATTTTTTTACAAGTGAATTCAGAGTTATCCTAGAGAGGAGATAGAGGCCACCTTCTGAGATTCATCTGCATTGCATGATGTTTCTCCTTCTTCCTGGACTATGTCAAACAGCAGAAGCAAAGCCGCTCTCTGCACACTATGAGTCAGAACCGACTTGACAGCACTTAACAACAACAACCCTCAAAACACGAAGAAAGTGTATCTTCCAAAAGCATTTTACTCAGATGACAGGGAAGAAATGTAAGTCCAAGACCAACCCTTCTCTCTGAAAATGAACAAAAGTAACTGAAATTCTCCAAAACTGTATGGTGCTTTAGAATAAATAAACTCAAGGTCAACAGATGAAACTCACTTTATAGGGTCATTATGACCCTAAACTGACTCAATGGAACATGACAACAATAGTTTCACTATAAGAAATCCAGTGGTTTCACTATAAGAAATCCAGTTAGTCACAAATTGAAAAGTTGTGTTTGTGAAATCGCACAGCAACCCTGTGAGAGAAATACAGGAGGATCTATTTCATAAATATTGTTATTGTTAGGTGTCTTTGAATCAGGCTTCCAACTCATAGTAACCATATGCACAAGAGGACAAAGAAATGCCAACTATTTTGCCAACCTTACAATCATTGTTACACCTGAACCTATTGCTGCTGCCACTGTGGAAATCCATCTCATTCAGGATATACCTCTATTTCACTGACGCTACACTCTACCAAGCAAGAAGTTCTTCTCCAGGGATTGATCCCTCCTTATAGTTAGCCCAAAATATGAGAGACAGTGTATGGCCTTCCTGACTTCTAAGGAACATTGTGGCTGTACTTCCTCCAGCACTGTTTTGTATGCTCTTCTAGCAGTCTGTGGTACTTTTAATATTCTTCTCCAACACCAGAACTCAAACACATTAGTTTTTCTAGGGTTTTCTTTATTAACTATCCAACTTTTACATGCATATGAGGCTATTGAAAAGACCATGGCTTGGGAAAGGCACATCTAAGTCCACAAATAGAAATTGTTGCTTTTGAAGACTTTAAAGAGGTTTTCTGCAGCAAATGTGTCTTGTGCATTATGTAGTTTGAGTTCTTTCATCAAGCAAGGTTGTGACTTAATCAGTAAGAATTTTAAGTCCTCTTAGCATTCAAAGAACAAGGTTGTGTCAACTAGATATCTATCATATGCTGGTAGTTAGACTTCCTCCAATTCTGATGCCATATTCTTCTTTCCTTTATTTTTAAATTTTTTATTGTGATTCAAGTGTTAGTTTACATGGAAGAACATCAGTTTTACACTCATTGTTTCATTGCAATGGTTACAATCCCCTCCATGTACCATCATTCAACAGTATTTGCTTCAATTACCTCTGTTTTTGTCTTGTTTTGTTTTGCGGGATAGGTGATGTACACCAAAACGTTTAGGAATATATTTAAACAAACAAAGGGCACATTGTGCAAGCTTGCCTCCTGGTCACAGCAAACAGTATTTCTCTTTCCTTAAATCTAGAATCCTTAGCTGTTCTGTCTCTCCATATCCTCATCTCTGCCTCAATCTCTGGTGCTGCTGCTTCTCTGGATAGGATTCCACGTCCTGCCCATGCTTTTCTCCCTTGATGGTCCTAAGGTCTTCTCTTCCTGGAATGTAAGATTAACTACTCCCTGATTTTTTGTTACAAACCTTCTACCTTTACAGTTGTGACAATTGCAATTAGTCATGATAACAACTACTCACTATTGAATCATAAGAACCTTATCCCCGTCTCCTTTAACCAGATCTGTGTAGACAAGATGAAAACAATCTAGTGGGAATTCTACCTTCCCCTCCATGCTCTGAAACTAAACTCCTTCTTAAAAAAAGTGTAAGCCAGTCACTTCGTGCTTTTACAACATCCCCTCCACCATTGTAGGTAGCCAATGTCTAAGTTGCCTGTTCTTATCACTCCAGCATACAGAGTGGGGAGTATGAAGACTTCTTCCCACTCACTTGGTATTTTGAACTACTACATCCATAAGTATAGGTCAAGTTCATCAAATTGTAACAATTTACACTTGTTTCTTTTATCAAAATTGTTTTAATCTTCTTTTAGTTGATTTTGTGATCTTCAAGCCATTGAAGCTAGGTCAAATGGGTACTATCTGCAAGTTTGGGCATTCTTGTGCATCTCCCCTCACTTCATACCAGCTGGATGCTTTACTCTCAGCTCTAACACTCTATGTCTATGTCTATGTCCTTGTCCACGGGTTCAGTAGTCCCCAGGTCTCACCACACTTCAGACCAACAAGCCCTTCCTCTCCTCTCTCTCACCTCCAGGTCAATGGGAGTCTATGGAATGTTGTTGGACTCAGTCCATATCTTCATTGTTGCCTTTTCCCCACTTCCACTCACCAGTAGACCAACATGTTTACCAGCAACCTTACATGGCTGCTCATGTGATTCCTTTGTGTTTTGGTCTTGGAAGGGAGTTTGTCCTGAAGGGTCTTGATTTTTTTCCTTGATGGCTTTCCAGAAAACAAGTTGATTGTCCTTGTAGCAGTAATTCAGACTGCCAATTTTCTTTTCAATTTTATTTTTCCTGTTGATCTTTCTTTGAATATGTATTTTCTGTTACTCAAGCTGTTCCAGGCTGGTCTGCTTTTCCTTTCTAGGGGAAATATCTCACCTTAGAAAGTTCTGGATGGGCATCGGTACTCCACCTAATGTTCTATACATTACCAAGGCTCTGCAAGAAGTGTATTTCACTGATCAAGCTCTAGAACCTTTTTGGGTATTCCAATGAGTTATAGGCTGAAGATGGGCTTACAAGCTTTCAGTATACATGTGTCCCAATATTCCTTTTGATCCCTCACAAGTGTCTATTTTACAATAAAAGGCAAGGGAAACCAGTATTTCATAAGACAGTCAAGCATTCTAACATTAATTCTTCTCTTTTATCCATTCATACTTATGCCTTGATCCCTGTATCACAGAGCCCTATTGTTCCAAGGTTGAGCATCACTATTTACCTCTGTCCTATTTAGCACATGCAAACCTACTTAAGTGTTCCCCTATCTAACTTTTTCTTCTATTCCCTATCTCCTTCATGTGTACTGCCCTCACCAACACCCAAACTACCGTGTGTCTATTCCCTACCATGTGCTCTCCCATCTCCTCCTTCCCACCCCTGGTAATCTACGAAGGCTTTTTTTTTTTTTTTTTTTAGTATGGGTATAGTTTCTTAAGCTTTTACAATAATGGTATTATTCAATATTTGTCCTTTAATGACTAATTTAAATCAGCATAGTAACCTCAAGATTCATCTGTGTCACGTGGTGGCTTGCAGCTTCCTTGTTATTCTTCAAGGTAGCATAATATTCCATTGTGTGTATGCACCAGTATTGTTTATCCATTCTTCTACTGATGGATACTTAGGCTATTTCCCATCTTTTAGCTATTGTGAATAATCCTGTGGTTAACATTGGTGTTCTTATATCTGTCTAATCATGCATTGACTCGTATTTCTTGTGGGTATATACCAAGTAGAGGAATTGCTGAATCATAAGGCATTTCTATTTTCAACTTTCTGAGGAAGTGCCATACTGTTTTCCAGAGTGGTTGGACTATTTTTCAATCCCACCGAGACTCTCCACAACCTCACCAGCATTTACTATCCTCTGCTTTTATGAACTTTGTTGTTATTGCTTGTATGAAATGATATCTAATTGTTGTTTTGATTTGCAGCTCTCTAATGACTAATGATTGTGAACATTTCTTCATTATGTTTCTGCCTACCTGAATGTCTTCCTTGGTGATGTGTCTGTTCATTTCCTGTGCCCATTTCTTAATTGGGTTTTTTGTCTTTTAATTGTAGCGGTATTGTAGTTTTCTATAGATTTTAGTGATTAATACCTTTCTGATATGCCTTTTCAAAAGGTTTTTTCCCATTCTGTCAACTCCCTTTTTACTCTTTCGGTAAAATCTTTTGACGCACATAGTTGAAATGTGTCCACCATTGTTGCACCATGCTTGTATTTAAATATGTTGTTGTTGTTGTTAAGTGCCATCGAGTCGGGTCCGACCCATAGCGACCCTGTACAGGGTTTCCAAGGGTGTAAATCTTTACGGGAGTAGAAAGCCTCATCTTTCTCCCACGGAGCGACTGGTAGTTTCGAACCACTGACCTTAGGGTTCGCAGCCCGATTCGTAACCACTACGCTACCAGAGCTCCTTTTGTATTTAAATATAGTAGTGTAGAATCCATCATCACAGCAACACACAAGCCACCACAGTATGACAAACTGGTATACGAGTGATGGTTCGTACTCATAGAGACCCTTTAAAGAGTTTCTGAGTATTGCCCACCTTGTTAGCAGTACGTGTCCTATAGTATCATAGCAACTCTCTGTCTTTTCTATTACTCTAATAAGTCTTCTTACAGATAGTACCTGTTATTCAATGAAACTACCACGTTTTCTTCTTTCCTTTTTCCTTAAATCAACTCATTGTTTTGTTACATTTTACTCAGATTAGTTTTATTATTTATCATTAAGATCATTTCCTTGCACACACTCTTCATTCTATTGTTCTCTTTAAGGAAGGATCCACTAGTCAGTATATGAGGGGAAGTGAGGGACAGATGAATGTATTGCTTTCTAGACAAGGGAATGCTTTGTGTGTAGTTTCAATGTGAAGGATTGCTTAATATGGCTCTTCTAACCATAGTCATGATAATTTCAATCAAATTATTAATTAGTTATATTTCCTCTGTTTCTAATGGATCTGGATATGGAAAAGTGGTGAGAGATTCTCATATGATTATATTATTCAGCTGTGAGTGATTGTTAAGAGTATTAACTGTATTTGTAAAACTTGGAACTCTAACATGGGCATCAACCAATTTTGCCATCTTGCTCATTTAAAATGAGCCATCTCTGAAGCAGGCTTTTGGCTTCTATCAAAAAAGAAGAATCAGACGTAGAATTTGTCAATTGGACCCTAAGATACTTGCACATTCAATCCTGGAATAGAAAATCATGACATCAGAAAGCATTAGATGCTTATCAAAGGATTAGTAACCAGAGAGAATCAAGAGGCAGAGGATGAGACAGAACAATGGACTTATAAGTCCATGGACCTAGTAAAGCTGAATGTCTTCAGGTAAAAGGCTCAATTTCAGAGTAGGATGCCTCCAGACACTTAATTGGAGGAACTTCATTTGATGTCTCCACTCATCTGACAGTTTGTTATACTGAGGTGGTTTGTGTGTTGCTGTACGATAGAGAAGAGACATTCCTGATTAAGAAAATGATGCATAATGAATTGCTTATGATCCTGAATTGGACTGTGTTCACTTCCCTAATAAACCCCATAATTGTGAGTATTGTTATGAGTTCCGTGCTGCCATTGCAATGAATAATTAAACCCATACATAAATCAGACCTTGCTGTGAGAAGGATGGTTGATGTCAAAATAGGATAAAGAATGTTGTAATGTGGAAGCATGTCTGACTGCCACTTCATAGGAGTGTGCCTTGGGCTGGTTTGGAGTTTTATACTCCTTCCCTCTTGTGAAGCCAAAACAATTAAGACATGCCCTGTCCCCCCCCCCACCCCATGGTTTTTGCAGTAATGGTTGACAGATTTCAGTGGAGTTTCCAGGCCAAGATAGTCTAGTAAGAAAGAGAGGAAGACCACTTCTGAAAGATTAGCTAACCCCTGTGGAATTGACCATAATGTAGATGGAAAATGCTTTCTGGACTTTAATTTTCTAATGGTGCACAACCTAAAATGAGAAGAAATAGCTACAAATATCCATTAATAACCAGAACATGGAATGTACAAACAACGACTGTAGGAAAATTAGAAATCCTCAGAAGTGAAATGAAATGCACAAAGATCAATATTCTAGATAGTAGCAATCTGAATTGGACTGGTATTGACAGGTTTTAAATGGACAGTCATATGCTTTACTATGCTGGGAGTGACAAATTAAAGAGAAATGATGTACTTATTATCCAAAAGAGCATTTCAAGATCTACCTTGATGTACAATGTTGCCCGTAGTAGGCTAATATCCACACAACTACAAGAAAGACCAACTAATAAAAAAAAAAAAAAATCAAACTTATGCACCGAGAACTAAAACCAATGATGAAGAGTTGAATTCTAGCAACTTCTTCAAACTGAAATTTATCAAACATGTAATCAAAATGCATTGCTCATTACTGGTGAATGGCATGGGAAATATTAAAACAAAGAGGAAGTATCAGTTGTTAGAAAATATGACCTTTTCACGAAGTCCTGATGTGGTGCTGTCAGTTAACATGCTGGACTGCAAGGTTGGTTTGAACTGCAAGGTTAGCAGTTCAATCTCACCAGCTGCTCCTCAGAAAACCTATAGAGTGTGGCTATTAGTTGAAATCAACTCCACAGCACTTAATAACAACAACAATGATAGAAATCACACTGGAGTTCATGTGATAGATTTTTCAATGAATCATTCCTTGCAAGGGGAGCATGGTGGTTCTATTCCATAAGCAGTAGACTGAGAACCACAAGGTTGGTGGTTTAGGCCCACCATCTGCTCTGTGGAAAAAGATGAAGCTTTCTTGTTACACAAAGGCTGGTGATATACAGCCTCTGAAACAAAGAGGACATATCACCAGCCGCTCCTCAGAAAATCAATGTAGTGTTGCTATTAGTAGGAATTGATTTAATGACACTTAACAACAACAACAACAACAATTCTTTGCAAACATTTTTTTAAAACAACATAAACAGAAACTATACATGTTGACTTCACCAGATGTAACGTAGGGATCAAATCCACCATATCTGTACACAGAAATTAGAACAAAATACCATCTGTTAAAACAAGGACAGGGGCTGATTGTGGAATAGACTATCAATTGCTCATATGCAAGTTCACACTGAAGCTGAAGAAAATAAAAACAAGTCCACAAGAACCAAAACATGTCCTTGAGCATACCCCACCTGAATTTAGAGATCATCTCAAGAACCAATTTGATGCACTGAACATTTATGAATGAAGACCAGAGGAGTTATGAAGTGATTTCAAGAACATCATACATGAAGAAAGCAAAAAGATCTCTAAAAATACAGGAAAGAAAGAAAAGACAGAAGTGGATGTCAGAAGAGGCTTTCAAGCTTGTTCTTGAATGGAGAAACTGGAAGAAATTAAGTAAAAAAGCTGAAAGATTTCAAAGGGCATCTCAAGAAGACAAAATGAAATATTATAATGAAATGTGCAAAGATCTGGAGTTACAACCAAAAGTTACAAACACACCAGCATTTTGCAAGTTGAAAGAAAGGAAGAAAAAAATCCAAGCCTTAAGTCTCAAAACTGCATGATTCATTTGCGTAATGTTTCATGAAGCCTCAGATGATGTAAAGAATACACAGAGTCACTGTACCAAAAATAATTGGTCAATGTTTAACTATTTAAAGTGGTATGATCAAAAGTTGGTAGTACTAAAGGAAGAATTTCAAGTTAGAGTGGAAGCATTGGCACCAAGCAAGGCTCCACGAATTGAGGGACTACAGATTGAAATGTTTCAACAAACTGATGCATCACAGGAGGCACTCATTTATCTATGCCAAGAAACTTGGAGGACAGTTACCTGGCTAAATAATTGAAAGAAATCCATGTTTATGTCCATTCCAAATATGTAGAAAGCATTGAACAATATAGTGAATATAAAAATAAAAGAAAATTTTGCTGAAGATAATACAAAACCTGTTGCAGCAGTATATTGATAGGTGACTACCAGAAATTAAAGCCAAATTAATAAGATGACATGCAATGAGGGATACCATTGCTATATCAGATGGATATTGACAGAAAGCAGGAAATGCTAGGAAGATTTTTACTTGTGCTTTGTTGACTATAAGAAAATATTAGATTGTGTTTCTTAACACACTCTGCAGAACACTCTGAGGAATAAGAGTTCCAGAGCACTTAAATGTGCTCATGAGAAAACTGTATATGGACCAAGATATTACAGAACAAGCAGTTAATAAATGGCTTAAAATCATGAAGGGTTTATATTAGAATTGTATCTGTTCACCATACTTTTTTTAATATGCATACTGAGCTATTGAATTATATGAAGAAGAACCTAGCATCAAAATTGAAGGAAGAATCATAACATACTGAGATATGTGGACCAAACAACTGAGCTTCCTGGAAGTGAAGGGGATTTGCAAAACTTGCTGATGAAGAGCAAAGACTATACCCTTCAATATATATACATATATATTGCTTCTCATTGCAAAAGAAATTCTCACAACTGCATCAATAAATCACATAAATATATGCAGATAAAAGATTGAAGTTTTCCAAGACTTAAACTTGCTTGCATCCACAATCAACACCCATGGATGCAACAGTCCAGATATCAAACCATGTATTACATTAGGCAAATTTTCTGGAAAAGACCTCTTTAAAATGTCAATGAGAAAAGATAGTACTTTAAGGTCTAAGGTGCACCTGACCCAAGCCATGGTATTATCAGTCACTTCATATGTGTTCAAATTCCAGACAATGATTAGGAGACTGGAGAACAATACATGCATTTAAATTATGATGTTGGCAAAGAATATTGATATTATCATGGACTTCCAGAAGAATGAACATATATTTTTGTAAGAAGTATAGGAAGATTGCTCCTTGGAAGGAAAGATGGTATGGTTCATTTCTTGTACTTGGACATGTGTCAGAGATGACCAGTCTCTGGAGAAGAACATCATGTTTGTTAAAATGAAGGGTCAGCAAAACAGAAGAAAGACCTCAAGGAAATACATTTACACAATGAATGACAACAACAACAGCCTCAAAAATAATAACTATTGGCAGGATGGCACAGGATTGGGCATTGTTTTATTCTGTTCTACATATGGTCACTATTAGTAGGAACCAAGCTGAGCGCTCCTAAAAACAAGGATTTGTGACCCATGCAACTAAAGGTGAGCACATTCAGGTGAGGTTTGCAATAGAGTGGTGTGCTTTTTGTGTATTTATCAGTAGTACTAGCTTTGTAACATTGCACCAGCAGGGCAGAGGCTAAAGGAGATCTTGACTTAAAGACTGAGAAAGAGAGATACCCACCTGCAGGCATTGCTAGAAATAGGCTGTTCTGACCAAAGACATTTTCCTGAGCATTTTTGATCACAAATTGTAACCTTTTAACTATTCAAGTAATCCACATAATCATAAGTATGATTAGTGACGTTTGTGTGGTTATTACAATAAATTATTCAACCTAGTAGAAAAGAAAGAGCTATGTGAGGAATAGTTGATTTCTGGTTTGGAGCTATTATAAATAAAAGTTGCTCTGAAGATTCATGTACAAGTGTTTATATTGGCAGATGCTTTAATTTTTCTTTGATAAATACCCAGCAATGGAATAACAGGATCATACAGGAGATGCATGTTTAATTTTTTGGAAACCTGCCAAACTATTGTCCAAAGCAATTGGAAAATACTTTATTTTATATTTCTAACAGTAGCGTGTAAGAATTCTAGGCCTCTTTGAAATCACCAATATTAGGTTGTGGTCAGTCATTTTAATTTAAGTCCTTTGAGTAGTGTTATCACATCTCATTTCATTTCATTTTAGCCCTTTGTGTATTGTTATTTTGTTTCATTTATCTTCAATTTTAAACAATACCTTAGTTTTTAAAATAATTCAAAGATAATTTAAACTTTTAGACTTCATCTTAACAGTGTTTATTTGAATCATATTTTATGAAGAAATTTCACCTGTTTAATTTTAGGCTTAAAAATTGTTAGCATGTAGTCATTAATAGAAATCTCATCATTTCTCCCATAATGATTGCATTAGTAATAGCTCTTCCATTTCATGCTTGTGATTTTTTTTTATCATGTCTTTTCTCTTTTCTTCTTTTTTTCTTGCAAAAACTATTTTATTAGACTTCACAAAACTTTTATGAGGCTAAAATAGCGAGCATAGAAGTGACATGAATTTATATCTTTACCTACCATTTATTTATTCGAGTATTCTAGATTTTATGAAAACTGCTAAAACTTTTTAATGTTAAATAAAGTTTTAAATTTTATTTTAAGAAAATTTACATAGAATTTAATAAATGATGCAGAAATACTGCCTATTTACTTAGTGAGTTAAGGTTAGACAAATAGAAAGAAAGACAGTAACATTATATTGAAAGTAGAGATACACCTCAATTGTTTTCTGCTACTTGTATATCTGTAAATATACTCTGAAAGATAATTACATAGACGTATTTTTATTTAATCTGGTGTAATACTGTGGGTTAATGAGCTGGACTCCAATGTCTGTTTGAACAGCAACGTTGGTGGTTCAAGCTCACCAGTCACTCCTCAGAATCACTATACGGGTCACATCACACCAGGACATCATAGTGCCTTGGAGTCAGTTCTAATCCATAGCGACCTTGGTGAGCTTGAACCACCAACCTTGTGGTTCAAACCAACTTTGCTGTCCAGAGCATTAATCAGCAACATCACATATTCCCCATAGAGCTATGAAAATACATAACACCATTTCTAG
>NW_006408979.1:337571-339600 GCF_000296735.1 Chrysochloris asiatica
TTTAAATCTATTATAAGCATTGAGCCATTGGAAAGTTTAACTAAGTTTATGTAATTCTGACATTCAAAGACCAATTGAAACATCAGAAATATTCAGACACTAATATTTGAAAATTAAAAAAATTTAACAAACTCAAGATTATGATTTAATTTATTAAACATAATATTGAAGTTAAATGATGAGCTATTTTGCTAGCTAACATTGTATGATAGGATAAATGAATTTCTCCTTAGTTTGTTGTTCCTAGCATAATAAACCACTTTAGGTATTGTTATGAGCTATTGAGTGGATTCCTACTCATAGAGACGCTGTATAGGGTTTCTGAGGAGCAGCAGGTGAGTTTGAACACATCTTGCAGATCCAACAGGCTTTGCAATCCAGTGCTTTTCCTACAGTACCACACCAGTAATCCTAATAAAATAAATATAATGTTTTGACACAGAGACCTATTTCTTTTCAGCTGCATTTTGTTCTTATATTATATTACTGAAATATCAAGAATTAAAAGAGAAAACTTTCTTTTATTTTCTCACTCACTCCTACTTTGTTAGTGTATAAGCTAGTGTGATAATGCACAATGAATCAGAATCAACTGGACGGTAACTAGCAACATAGTGACAAAAAAGCTTGAAGTAGAAATAAATTTTCAACGTATGCAATAAACTGTCAGTCATACTCCACCACTCGCCTGTCAGTTTGTTATACTGTGGTAGCTTGTGATTTGCTGTGATTCTGGAAGTTATACCACCAGTATTTTAAATACCATAAGGATCACACATAGTGGACAGGTTTCAGATGAGCTTCCAGACAAAGACAGACTTGGAAGAAGGAGTGACAAGCTACTTCCGAATATTTAGTCACTGAAAACTTTATGAATAGCAGAGAAACACTGTCAGATATAGTGTGGGAAAATGAGCACCTCAGATTGGAAGACACTCAAAATGCAACTAGGGAAGAGAGAGCGGCCTCCTCAAAGTAGAATTGACACTGATGACACAAATGGAATAAAACCTGTGGAAGTAAAGCCCACAGGACTTCCATTTGTTGATGGAGAACAACTCAAAATGAAGAGAAACAGCTGTAAACATCCTTTAATAATCAGAACATGGAATGTATGAACTATGAATCTAGGAAAATTATAAATTGTAAAAAATGAAATGGAAAGCATAAACATTGATATCTTAGGCATTATTGTTGTTGTGAAGTTCTGTTGAGTCGGTGCTGACCCATAGGAACCCTGTATATGGTTTCTGAGGAGCAGCTGGTGAGCTTGAGAACCGCCGACCTTGCAGTTCAAACGGCTTTGCAGTCTGGTGCATTAACGCACAGAACCACATCAGGACTCCATCTTAGGCATTAGTGAACTGAAATGGATTAGCATTGGCCATTTGAGTCTGGTAACCACATGGTTTACTGTGCCAAGGTTGACAAATTGAAGAGGAATGCTGTTGCATTCACTGTGAAAAAGATCATATCACGTTCAATCATGAGGTACAATGCTGTCTGTGATAGGATAATATCCATGTGCCTATAGGGAAGACCAGTTAATACCACTATTATTCAATTTATGCACCAACCACTAAAGCCAGTAAGGATTAAATAGAAGAATTCTACCAACTTTTCAATCTGAAATTGATCAAATATGAAATGAAGATATATTGATCATTAGTGATGATTGGAATGTAAAGGTGGGGAGCAAAGAGAAAGGATCAGTAGTTGGAAAACATGACCTGGGTGATAGAAATAATGCTGGAGATCACATGATAGAATTCTGCAAATCCAATGATTTGTTCATTTCAAATACCTTCTTTAACCAGTGTAAGATAAGACTATACACATGGACCTTACGAGATGGAATACATAAAAATCAAATTGACTACATCTGCAGAGAGGGATGATTGAAAAGCTCCATATAATCAGTCAAAACAAGGCCAGGGGCAGATTGTGGAAAAGACCATCGATTGCTTATATGCAAATTCAAAGGAAATCTGAAGAAAATAAAAAGAAGTCCACGAGAGCCAAAATATGA
>NW_006408979.1:341441-341996 GCF_000296735.1 Chrysochloris asiatica
ATGGCTAAACTTTGTCTCTCCTACTTTGGACATGTTGTCAGGAGGGACCAGTCACTGGAAAAGGATATCATGTTTGGTAAGGTGGAGGACCAGAGAAAAAGAGGAAGACCCCCAGAGAGATGGATTGGCAAAGTGGTAGCATCAATGGACTCAAGTATGTTAACAATTGTGAGGTTGGCCCAGGATCGGGTAGTGTTTCGTTCTGTTGTGCATCGGGTCACTATGAGTCGGTACCAACTTGAAGGCACCTAATAACAACAACACCAGACATAATAGCATAAGAACATGATTGATCGAAAGACAAAGATGAAAGTTAGAGGTGATTTTTTAATTTATTATTTTCATATAAAAAACATATTAAGCTTGCTCTATTCTTTCGTTTTTTCACAATACCTTACTATATGGACGCCTTCTAGGCCTGACAAATTAATGTGAGCAGTCAACATTGCAGTTACAATTTAAAAGTACAGGGAACTATTTACATGATATTCTGTATTGATAATTATCAGACCTAAGCAGAAATGATGTGGATATGGTCTTTTTGATGATGAATGC
>NW_006408979.1:344439-349874 GCF_000296735.1 Chrysochloris asiatica
GATCAAACAGTATGCAAAGTAGTTCTGTTTAATATTCAATAAAAATATAATTCACTGTTGTTGTTGTTCAGTGCCATCGAATCAATTCCTACCTACAGAGACCCTGTATAGGGTTTCCAAGGAGCAGCTGGTGAGCTGAACCACTAACTTTGCACCTCAAATGACTTTGCATTCTGATGCATTAGCCCACAGCGCCACAAACTCCAAAAGCAGGGCTTAAAAATACATAAAAAGGGTCAGCCCAGCCTGGAGGCTCTCCCAGGTAGCATGAGGGCTCTGATAAAAAGGTTGCCCTGGTCCATCAGCGCAACTGAGAACCCGGGTGGTGAAGGGCAAGCCCAGAGGCGATTGCTGTGGAGGCCAAGACCAGCGGCCCTTTGGGGAGATCAAGGAACAAAACGTCCCTCTCAATTTCCAACTGTTGGAAGAACTCAAAGAAGGCCAGAATTGAATAGGAGGTGGCACATTTAGCTGGGGTCTAAAATATGATTTGACACTTACATGATGGACAGGGATAATATTTGGGCCTCCAAGAACAATTTAGGAAAACCCGATATACAGCCTTAAAATAGAATGTGGATCTAAATAGTCAGAAGCAGCCCCCTTTGTGAGATTTGCAACACAATTTAATATGAGTGGAGTTAATTGTTCTAATGGAGTAGTGGACCCAAGAGTCATATCAATACAAACAAAATAGCATAATTCATATAGCATCAAAGTTGTCCTACAAAAGCTTCCACGCCTAATGATGTCTAAAGAAAATATAAAACTCCCCCAACCGCCTGTAAGACAGTGTTACAACAATTAATCAAAAAGAAAAACCACAGATCCTCCCCTCTCCCCACCCCCATTTGATTTAAGCAGTCTTCATTTTCCACAGTAGTGAATTTTCTAGATAGTCTTGTAGATCTCAAAGTAAGCTCCCATTCAAGGGCAAGTTATCTTAAGACACTGTAAATGATACTAATTTTTTGTCCATTTGGAATATATAAGTTATGTTATAACAAATTCTCCTGTATAGTGTAACCACTGTCCACATAGTTGAACTCCTGGGATCAATAATGTATATATAAATTGATACCCATCTTAACTTGTGGGGCACTTCTAACTCAGCTGTAAAAAGACACATCACACAATCACCTTACTGCTGATTACACAGCTTGGCCTCTCTACCTTTTCCTTTTGTCCCAAACCCAGCCCTCCAGCAAAAGCCCTCCAGCTTGGGGTAGCTTCTTAGAATAGATGTTTTGTGTTGCAGCCTACAAAACTAGTGCTTTATGCGTGGGGTGCTCAAATCTTAAATGATGCCTCCCATTCCAAGCCATCCGTCTCCACTCTCCTCACTACCACCTTGGTGGAAGCAAAGATTGTAACCCACTTTGCTACCTTCTGAAATTGACCTTGGGTGAGGAATTCTGGGCTTTCACGCCTATCTTCTATCCCTCCAACTGATCAAGGGGTGCTGCTTCTCTTTTAATCCTCCTGGAACCCCTCCCTGCACCCCAACACCCCACACTCCCCATGATACTTCCTTACTGTGGCCAGAAGCCATCAGGTAAGGTTGGAATGAGTCTCTGACCTCAGTTGGTTTGTTCTGTAACCACACTTATTTATCCTCAACTAGCCTGGAACATGAACATGGGATCCTCAGCCCTACCACCACCTTTTACTGTTGTCATTCGATGAATCCCTGTTTTAGTTCAGGTTTTGATGTGGTGGCTAGAACAGTCACCAGGTTCACTCAGACCTGCTAGCTCTCAATGTCCTTGGTGGTTAAACATGGAGAAAGACCACATGAAGACACTTTTAAGCGCACATGATCCCATCTGAATGTTTTCTTTTCCTGTCATTGCTTTGCTTATAAAAATGGAAGAAATTTTAAACAAACAGGGCTCTTATTTAGTCATCCTTGCAATGCATTTGGGTCTAGTTTGGAGTCTGATAACCGGAAGAAAAAGAACCTTGAATTCAGTGCGTACTTTGGTTTTGGTGTTTCTGCTTCCCACAATCCTCAACAAGGAGTCAGAAAGAACCCAGTCTACACGGCAGATCCCTGAAATTAGTAGGTTTGACCTCCTGGCAGATTTCTGCTTTTTACACTTTTCTGTTCAGGACCACTAAATGCTGACATGTGGATGTATACTGAAAATAAAAGCATTATATTACATTCTATAGGTTTTTTGTTTTGTTTTTAATTTAGTATTTGTAAAAGTACCTTTTGATGCAGCAATTATCAAGTTTGGAAAGCAACTGATGCTTCCATTAAATTCCTCCCCTCCCCCCAGGAGGAAGACCATAGTCCTAGGATTTAACATCCTGTAAGTAAAGCTTAACATAATAGTATTCCATAAGCAGCATTATTATTGTCAGACCATTGCCTGATTTTAATATTAAAAAAAAATTGAATGTTAATATTTAAGAGACTCTGTTCTTCTTGCTCTTGGCAAGTTAATACAGTAACAGAATTGAATGTTCTAGAATTTTTGTGATTCAAATGTCCTAAATTAGGGGTTGACAAACTTTTTTCTGTAAAATTTGCCTTAGTTGGCAAAGAACTAAGTCTTGGGGGCCAAAAGGCAAAGTTAAATCTATTATGTAACTTTTCATGTGATGAGTAGAAAAATGTCACCAAGTTTTAATGAAATTCTAAATATAATGATTGAGTAAATTTTTTTTGTAATTAAAAAATGAAACAAAACATACAATTCTATTTAAAATAAAACATTCAGGACACTATAGAAATACAATCAGGTTGAAAGAGTAGACAAAAGGGTTTCTCTAGTATGTAGATAAATCCAGTATTAAACCTGACCCATTAAGTGACCCCTATCCAGATCATCCTACTCTAAAAACAAACTTTCTATGCTCAATATTACTTATGTTTCTTACTCTATTTTATTTTATAATTCATATGGTTTATTATGCTAGAAACGGCCAATTGAAAGCAGAAAGTTGAATTTAATGTCAAAAAGACATTTGCAAGATATATCTTGAAGTAAAATGCTTTCTATGATAGGATAATATCCATATGCCTAAAAGAGAACACAGTGGCTCTGTAGATAAGCATGAGACTGCAAAATGCAAAGTTGCTGGTTCAAGACCACAGGCCATTCGCTGGGAGAAAAATGAGACCTTCAGCTCCTGTGAAAATTTACAGCTTTGCAAATCCTCTACATGGCTGCTATGAGTTGGGACCAACTCTAAGGCACTTAACAACAGAAGGCAAACCAGTATTATGAAAATGTACTCACTAACCACTAAAACCATTGATGATGAAATTGAAGAACTCTACTAAGATCTTCAGTCTGAAATATGTCAAACAAGTTATCAAAATGCATTTATAATTACTGAAAATCAGACTGTGAAAGTGGAACGTTCAGTAGTTGCAACTTAGGGCCATGGTGATATAAATAATGCTGGAGGTCTCATGACAGAATTTGGCAAGATCAATAACTAATTCATTGCAAATACCTTTTTTTTTCAATAACATAAAAGTGACTACACATGTGAATCGCCCTAGATGCAATATTCAGAAATAAAATCGACTACATCTGTAGAAAGAGACTATAGAAAAACTCAATGCCATCAGTCAAACAAGTCCAGGAACAAACTGTGAAACAGAGCATCAAATGTGTATATACAAGTTCAGGCTGAAGATGGCAAAAATGGTAAAAAAGACCACAAGAAACAAATTATGATCTTGAATATATTCCACTTGAATTTAGAGACCATCTCAGATTTGATGCAATGTATGCAATGTAATGGCTGAAGACCAGAAAAGTTGTGTGATGACATTGACAACAATATACATAAAGAAAGCAAGAGGTATTACCAAATTAAATGTTAGAAGAGACTCTAAATCTTGTACTTGAACACAGAGAAACTAACACAAATGAAAGAAATCAGGAAGGAAAAGAACTGAACAGAAAAATTTAAAGGGCAGTTCAAGAAGACAAAATAAAGTATTATAATGAAATGTGCAAATACCTGGTTTTAGGAATCAAAAAGGGAAGAACATGCTCAGCATTTCACAAGTTGAAACAACTTTAGGAAAAAAAGTAAGCCTCAGCCTGAAATACTGAAGGATTTTATGGATATATTGAATGATGCAGAAAGCATTTTTTAAAAGGTGAAATGAAAACAGTCACTGTGCCAAAATATCCTGGTTACTATTAAAACATTTCAAGAAGTAGCCTATAATCAAGAACTGATTGTATTAAAGAAAGAAGCTCAAGATGCATTGGAGAAAAACATGACCCAAGGAATAAACGGAATAGAAATTAAAATGTTTCAACACACTGATACATTGCTAGAATAACTCACTTGTCTCTGCCAAACGATTAGGAAGACAGTGACCTGGCTAACTAATTGAAAGAGCTCCATATTTGTGTCCATTTCAAAGAAATGTGCTCTAGCAAAATGCATAAATCATGGAACAATATCACTAATATCACATGCAAAAAGATTTTACTAAAGATAATTCAAAACAGTTACTGCAGTATGTTAACAGGGAGCTGACAGAAATTCAAGCCTGATTCAGAAGAGGATGTGGAATAATGTATATCATTGCTAATGTCAAGTGGATCTTGGTTAAAGCAGAGAATACTAAAAGTATGTTTATTGCGCTGTATTAACTACGCAAAGATAGTCTACTGTGTAGGTCATGACAAAATATGGATAATATTGTGAAGAATGATTATTCCAAAATACTTAATATGCTCATAAGGAAACTTTGCACAGACCAAGAAGATATTAGAACAGAACATTAGAATACTGAGTGGTTTAAAATGAGGAAAAGAGTGCATCAGAGATATATCCTTTCTCCATACTTATTCAGTCTGTATGCTATGCAAATACTCCTAGAAACAGAATGTGATAGCTAAGGTTCTGTATCAACTTGATTGGGCCAGGATTCCCAGTTGTTTGGCAGTTGATAGTTAACTTAGTGATGATTGGCTATGAACAGCCAGTCAATTGAAAGAATGTTTTTTGGGGGGTGTGGCCTGATCCCTATATAATGGACATACAGGGAAAACTTGCTGTTTTCCCTACTGGATCTGGATCTAGCATATGAGTCAACCTCCAATATCTGATTTTTTGAACCTGAGCCAGTGGCCTGCTCTACTGTGTATTAGCCTGCTGAGTCTGCCTACCATATCTGGCTGGAAAACTGGACATCTACCAGACGTCCTCAAGTGTCTGGTGCTGCCTCTCCAACTTGTATGCTCTGTACTGCTGGTTCTGCAGTGTGCTTGCCCAGGCTTTAGTAGCTCATCACCTTGCTGCTGTACCTACTAGAGCATCGAGGACCTGCTCTGTATTCCAGTTTTGGATTATTGCCTTCCAGGCCAGTCCGTATACCCTGGTTCACCTGGCCTGCACTTGGAACTCTCTTATCTCTACAACTGTAAGTTATTTATAGACTTATCAACACA
>NW_006408979.1:350124-355654 GCF_000296735.1 Chrysochloris asiatica
TAGGTGTCATCAAGTAGGTACTGACTCATAGCGACCCTATGCACAGCAAAACGAAACACTGCCCTATCCTGGGCCAACCTTACTACTGTTGCCACGCTTGAATCCATCCATGCTGCCACTTGGCAAATCAGTCTCATTGGGTGTCTTCCTCTTTTTCTCTGACCCTCCACCTTACCAAACATGAATGATATCCTTTCCAGTGACTGGTCCCTCCTGACAATATGTCCAAAGTATGAGAGACGAAGTTTGGCCATCCTGGCCTCCAAGAAACACTCTGGCTTCACTTCTTCCAAAATGGATCTATTGATTCTTTTGGCAGCCCATGGCACTTTCAATATTCTCCTCCAACACCATAATTCAAAGGCATTAATTCTTCTATGGTCTTCCTTAGTCACTGTCCAGCTTTGGCATGCATATGAGGTTATTGAAAACTATTTTTTGTTCTTGTTAGGTGTTATCATGTCTGTACTAACTCATAGCAGCCCTGTTCTGCATGAACAAAACACTGTCCAGTTCTGCGTGAACCTCACCAGCATTGGTACGTTTGAGTCAACTAAACTGCTGCTACTGTACAATCTCATTGGGAATCTTCCTCTTTTTCTCTGATGCTCCACTTTACCAAACATGATATCCTTCTCCAGGGACTAGTACCTCCTGCTAATATGCCCAAAGTATATCCAACTTGACTTCCAAGGAGCATTCTGGCTGTGTTTCTTCCAACACAGATTTTTTTTTTTTTTGCAGCCCATGGTACTTTTAATATTCTCCTCCAACACCAAAAATCAAATGGATCAATTTTTCCACAGTCTTCCTTATGCACTGTCCATTTTTTACATGCATGTGAGGTTATTGAAAATACTAAGGTTTAGATCAGGTACACCTTAGTTCTCAAACTGACATCTCCACTCTTGAATAGTTTGAAGAGATCTTGTACAGCAGATTTGCCTAATGCATTATGTATTTTGATTCCTTGGCTGCTGCTTCCATGAGTGTTGATGGTTGACCTGAGCAATATGGAGTCGTTGCCAACTTCAGTCTGTTCTCCATTTACATGGATGCTGTTTATGGGTCCAGTGGTGAGGATTTTCATTTTTCTCTACATTGAGGTTTAACCCATACTGAAGGCTGTGGTCTTTGATCTTCATTAGTAAGGTTTTTAAGTTCTCTTTGCTTTCAACAAGTAAGATTGTATCTTCTGTATATCTCAGGTTATGAATGAGTCTTTCTCCAATCTCTATGCCACATTTTTCTTCATGTAATCTAGCATCTCAAATTATTTGTTCTGGATAAAGATTGAATAAGTATGGTTAAAGAATACAACCCTGGCATACATCTTTCCTAATTTCAAACCTTTGGTTAAAGAGCAATGATATCACTTTGAGGACTAAGTTTCACCTGACCAAAGCCATATTATTTTCAATCAGCTTGTGTACATGTGAATGTTGGACAATGAATAAAGAAGACAGTAGAATAATCATTGCTTTTGAATTATGGCTTTGGCAAATAATGCAGAAAATACTATGGATTACCAGAAGATCAGAAAAGAGATGAGAATAGCAAGATTTCTATCTCATTCATTTGACAAGCTGGCAAGGGAGATCAGTACCTGGACAAGGAATCGTGTTCATAAATTGGACAGGCAGCATAAAAAAGGAAGATCCCCAATGAGATGGATTGACACAGTGGCAATAACAATGGACTCAAACATGACAGCTATAGTGAGCATAATGCAGGAGGAAGCAATGTTTAACTCTGTTGTGATTAGGGTTCTTTTGAGTCAGAACTAAGTCAAAGGCAACTAACAATAATAACTACATCTATTATGTTTATTTTTTCTCTCTATTCCTGCTAGGGAGTCCTGGTATGGTGCTGTAGGTTAATGCATCTGACAGCAAGGTCAGTTTGGACAACAAGGTCAGTGGTTCACATTCACCAGGTGCTCCTCAGAAACCCTATAGAGGGTTAATATGAGTTAGAATCAACTCGATGGCACTTAACAACAACAGTTCTGCTCAAAAGAAGAGAAGGTCCATGAATGTATAATTTTGTTTCTTTGGTAATTGCCATATCCTAAGTATCTAAAAAAACAGTATCCTCATAATACATAAAATAATTCCATAATTTTAACCAACAAGAAATATTTGTTAAAATAATGGAAATCATAAATCAAAGAGACAAAGAATGGCAAATACTATAAATAACAAAAGAGATAAGAAATAGAGCTGGAATAAAATAAGCATCTTAGAAAATATGCATGAATTTTGGGAGGTTCTTAGTCCACCAATAATCAAAACTCATTATAACACTTGTAGTTGTTACATTGCTGACACTAATAAACAATTCAAATTAAAATAATTTTGTGTAGATGATTGAATGTAGGCGTTAGTTTACCTATTATTTTCAAATAGTCTATGGCTATTTCAAATAGTTTTATGACTATGCATGAAATGTTTAGTTAAAATGTCACTCACTAAAATCTTAATACTCATTTGCTATGAATTATAAATTTAAATTACAACATATCTATTAGTAATTTTTAGTAAACATCTTGGTGCTAATGAAATTGCTGGTGTAACATCACATTTTATATATCTTGCATTTTAGATTCAGTAAGAACAATCATCAGATAACTGCTTAATATTCTTTACAACAAAAGTTAGATTGATTCTATTTAGGATTCTCAAAGGTCAAATCTATTTGATGATTTTGAATTGTTTTCTGCAACAAAATTTTGTATTCAGATTTATTTTTCTATCAGCAAATTCATTCAGAGCTATAAATACTTGAGATATACAACTCACCAGATGCTCTTCACTTTGTTTAACATTCTGTTTCATAGATTGTATTTAGCATATTACTTTATTTATTTCTTTGTTATTATTTTTCTATTCTTTGGGAACATTTGGTATTCTTGTTTTCACTGTTCTAAAATTTATTCAGTTCTCTGAGAAAAACCTTTTCAGTTTGGAATATTCTCAGTTCTGGAATTTATTTTAATTTTGGTGGTGAAAATATTAACTTGGAGACTACCCTTATTTACATTTCAGTGATATTTTACAAGTGATCTCATATTTTGAGAAAGGAATGGCAAAATTACATGAAGTACAATTACACTGCCATGATATTTTTAAAATTTAATTAATTAATTAATTTTTAAGGTTTTTATTGTGGATTGAGTAAAAGTTTACAGGACAGATAATTAGTTTTTACATTCAATAAATCATACATCTTGTTTCATTACAAAGATTATAATCTCCATATACCATCAGTTACCAGTTTCCTCTCTATTCACTTTAGCTTTTTTTTTTTTTTTTCTAAACACTCAGGCATATATAATAATTTAAACCACCAAAGGTTATATTCTGCAAGTCTGTCTCCTAGCAGCTATCTCTTAGTCTCTCATTTCCTATGAATCTAAAGCCCTCAGCTGCTTCCTCTCTCTATATCCCCATCTCTACCACCATCGATGGTGTCTCTGCTTCTCTGCATAAGGTGTCTGATTCTTCATGTGCTCTTCTCCCTTGATGGTCTAGGGTCCTTTGTTTCTTGACTATAAGATTAACCACTCCCCTGTTTTTGTTACAAGGCTTTTACCTTTAAAATTGTGACAGTTGCAATTAGTCATGATAACAATTACTCATTGTTGAATCATAAGAATCTTATCCCCATCTCTTTTCACCAGACCCATCTAGACAAGATGAAAACTATTTAGTGGGGACTCATTCTTACCCAGTCCACTATTAAACTAAGCTCCCCCTTGAAATCTTGTAAACCAGTCACTTTGTGTCTTTATCACCCCCTCATTTTAGGTAGCCAATATCTAAGTTGCCCATTACTATCCATATCAGCTGGATGCTTCAACTCTCAAGTCTAGACTTCTGTGGCTTTGTCATTGTCCATAGGCTCAGGTGTTCCCAGGTCTCACAAAATTTGGACCAACCAGCTCTTCTTCATCTTTCTCATCTCCAGGTCCATGGGAGCCTATGGGACATGGTTGAACTCAGCCCATTTCTTTATTGCTGCCTTTCCCATTCTTCCACTCACCAGTAGAACAACAAGCTTACATGCCTGCTCATATGTTCCCTTTGAGGTTCACTCTTAGAATGGTGTTTGTCCTGAAGGAACTTGATTGATTGCCTTGAGGACTTCCACATGAACAACTTGCTTATTCTTGTAGTAGACCGTCATACTGCCATTTTTGTTTTCGGTATTTCCTGATGATCTTTCTTTGAAGATGTAACTTCTGTCGCTCTAGCTGTTCTAGGCTGGTCGTATTGTCCTTTCTCATGAGAATGTCCCACCTCAGAAGCTTCTGGTTGGGATTCAGGAATCTACCTAAGTTCTTATATACTGTAAAGGTTCCATAGGAGGCCTATTTCACTGGGCAATTTCTAGAACCGCTTTTAGGTATTCCAAACAGTTGTAGGATGAAGACGGGTTTACAAACTTTCTGTAATCATGTTTTCCGACATTCATTTCTATCCAACTCAACTATTCATTTTACAATAGTAGGAAAGGGAAACTCATATTCATAAGACAGTCAAGCATGTTAGTATTATTTCCCTTCTTCAGATAATGCCTTGATCCCTGTATCACAGAGCCCTGCTGTTCCAAGATTGAACATGCATCACTATTTATTTTTGTCCCATTTAGCCCATGCAAACCTGTTTCAGTGTTCCTCTATCTACCTTGTTCTTCCACCCACTCCTCCTTCTTTTGATTGTTTTGACCACTGTAGCCATGTAGTAAATTTTGAAATCAGGGAGTGAGAGGTCTCCAAAATTGCTCTTCTTAAGCAGTGCTTTGCTTAACCTGGGTCTCTTTCCTTTCCATATAAAGTTTGTAATTGTTTTTCCATCTCTCTTAAGAATGCCGTTGGTATCTGGATTGAGATTGTGTTATATGTATAGATTGCTTTGGATAGTATTGACATTTTCACGAATTTAAGTCTTCCTGTCCAGAAGCATGGTATATTATTCCATTTTTGTAAGTCTCTTTTGTTTTTTTGTAGTAGTGTTCTGTAGTTTTCTTTGTATAGGTCCTTTGTTTCTCTGGTTACATGTATTCCTAAATATTTCATCCTTTGGGTGGCTACTGTAAATGATATTACTCTCCTAATTTCTTCTTCAGTATTGTTATTATTAGTATAGAGGAATCCAACTGATTTTTGCATGTTGATCTTGTACCTTGCCACTTTGTTGAATCATCCAATGAGTTCCAATAGTTCTTCTGATGAGTCTTTAAAGTTTTCTATGTAGAGGATCATATCATCTGCAAATAGAGAGACTTTCACTTCCTCTTTACAAATGTGGGTGTCTTTGATTTTTCTGTTTTGCCTTATAGCACTTGCTAAGACTTCCAAACAATATTGAATAGGAGTGGTGATAAAGGGCATCTTTGTCTGCTACCTGTTCCCAAGGGGAAGGCTTTCAGTTTCTCTCAATTAAGAGTGATGTTAGCTGTTGGTTTTGTGTACGTGCTTTTAATTATGCTGAGGAATTTCCATTCAATTCCTACTTTGTTGAGTGTT
>NW_006408979.1:356759-357695 GCF_000296735.1 Chrysochloris asiatica
AGGCTTTCTACTCCCGTAAAGATTTACACCCTCGGAAACCCTGTACAGGGTTGCTATGAGTCGGAAACGACTCGATGGCACATAACAACAACAACAACAAAGATTGTGGTATGTTGTGTTTTCATTCTCATTTGTTTCTAGGAATATTGTGCATTCAAGTTTTATTTCTTATACTACCCAGTCACTTCTCAGCAGTGTGTAATTCAGTTTCCATGTATTTGACTTGATTTCCTTGGTCTTCCTATTGCTGATTTCTAATTTGATAGCATTGTGGTTTGAGAAGATGGTTCATAGTATTTTGATATTTGTAAATTTATTGAGGATTATTTTGTGGCTTAAGACATGGTGTATTCCGGAGAATGTTCCATGTGCACTGGAAAAGAATGTGTATTGTGCTGTTGTTGGGTTGAAAGCTCTGTATACATCTATGAAGAACAGTTGGCTAATTGTGCTGTTCAGTTCTTCTGTGTCTTTTTTTACTTTCTTTCTGGTTGTTCTGTACATTTTTGAAAACAGAGTGTTAAAATCACCTACTATTATTGTTTGTTGTTTTTAGGTGCCATCGAGTTGGCACCGACTCATAGCGACCTTATGTACAGCAGAATGAAACAATGTCTGATCTGGAGCCAACCTCACTACTGTTGCCACACTTGAGTCATCAATGCTGCCACCTGGCCAATCCATCTCATTGGGTATCCTCCTCTTTTTTATCTGACTCTCCATCTTACCAAGCATGATATCCATCTCTAGCGACTGTTCCCTCCTGACAATATGTCCAAAGTATGAGAGACGAAGTTTGGCCATCTTGACCTCTAAGGAGCACTCTAGCTGCACTTCTTCTAAAACAGATCTATTGGTTCTTTTGGCAGTCCATGGCACTTTTAGTATTCTCCTCCAACACTACAATTCAAAGGCATCAATTCTTCTACAATCTTC
>NW_006408979.1:359479-369800 GCF_000296735.1 Chrysochloris asiatica
CATATTTTCCAACTACTGGTCCTTCCTCTTTGCTCCCAACCATTGCATTCCAATCACTAGTAATGAATAATACATCTTGATTGCATGTTTGATCGATTTCAGATTGAAGAATTTGGTAAAATTCTTCTTTTCATCTTCACTGGCTTTAGTGTTTGTTGCATAAATTTGAATAATAGTGGTATTAACTAGGTTTCCCTGTAGGCACATGAATATTATCCTATCACATACAGCGTTGTACCTCATGACTGATCTGGATATATTCTTTACATCTGGACATAGTCTATAACTATTATTATAGATTAATCTATGTCTTTCTTCAAATCTATTAGAGTTTGCTTTTTATATTTTGGAGTTCTTTCATTGGAAGCATAGATATTTATGATGGTTATGTCATCCTGTTCAATTGTCCCTCTAATCATGAAATAATGTGCATGCTTTTCTATTATACTGGTTTTTGCCTTAATGTTTATTGTATCAGAGATTAGTATAGCCAGTTCTGCTCGTTTTTTTTTTTTCTTTTTGTTTTATAATTCGCTTGGTATTTTTTCCATGCTTTGACGCTTAATCTGTTTTTGTTTTTGTGTGTGAGGTGTGTCTTACAGACATAATATTGAAGGATCTTTTTTTCTTATCCATTCTGCCAATCTCCCTCTCTTAACTGGTGCATTTAATCTGTTTATATTCAGTGTAATTATCGTTAGGTATTTATTTATTGCTGTCATTATGTTTGTGTCTGTATTGCTGCTGGTATCTTTTTTCTGCATGTCTTCCTGTGCTGAGTTCCTGTTTTTTGTGTACTTTCTTATCAATTTCCTCATAGTTTTAATGTTTCCATATTCTTCTTGGATTTTCATTTTATTGGCATGTTGTGTAGTGCTAATTTTCTTTGAGGTTTTCTTATACCCCATTAATTTTTCCTTCCATTAAATGCAGTCTATTTTAGCCTGTAATCTACCTGACCTTTTTATCACCTGGATCTCTGTTCCTACATGTTTACCTTCTTTCAGCTTTTAGTTGTTTTGCTCATAGACTGACCTCCCAGATCCTCTGAATTTGTTCTTATAGTTTTGTTCTGTTCTCAACTGTACCATTTTTCGATGAGTTTCATGTGGTGCTGTCACATATGTCTATCTCTGGTTGTGGTTTGTTCTTTGGGTCTCAGTCTACAGAACTCCCTTTCAGATGTTTTGCTGTGCATGGTTGGTTTTGACATAATCCCTTAGTGTCTATTTATCCTGGAATGTTTTGATTACACACCATTGTATTTCATTTGCTGGGTAGAAGATTCTTGGTTGGCAGTTTGGTTTCTGCTGAGATATCCTAGCTTAATCTGATTTACTTGCCTTTGTATGTATTGCTTCTCTTTTCCCTAGCTTTCAGGATTCTGTCCTTATCTTTGATGTTTGGAGAGCTTGCTTATGATATGTCTTGGTGATTTTCTTTTGGGGTCTATACTTCCTGGAGTTCACTGAGGTTCTTGAATCCTTATCTTTTCACTTTTTCAGCATCTTAGGGGAATTTTCTTTCAGAAGCTCTTCAACTATCTCCTCTGTGGGCTTTTGTGATTCTTCCTGTTCTGGTATGTTGATAATTATTAAGTTATTCCTCTTCATGTTTTCTGACATGAATCTTAGACATTCTTCAGATTTTTTTATCCTTTTTTTCTGCATGCACTTCTATCTTAGTAGTATTGAGAGATTTGTTTTCCTGCTCACTAGTTCTGGCTTCCATCTCTTCAGTTCTACTCCTTTGCCCTTTCAGTGTATTGTCCATTTTTGATATTCTATTATTAATAGTTTGGATCTCTTTGTAGGCTTTGTATGGTTTCCAATGATGTATCTATCTTACTTGATTTTTCCTGTAGCAGTTTCCCCTTATTTTTTTCAACTCCATTGTAAAGAGTTTTGATACAGATTGAAGAAGTTGCTGGAATTCTTCTATTACATCCTCACTGACTTTAGTGGTTGGTGCATAAATTTGAATAATAGTGGTAGCAACTGGGCTTCCCTGTAGGCGCATGTATATTATCCTATCACAGTCAGCATTGTACCTCCTGACTGATCTGGATATATTCTTTTTGACAATGAATGTAACACCATTCCTCTTCAATTTGCCATTTCTGGCAAAGTAAACCATGTGGTTGTCAGATTCAAAATGGCCAATACCAGTCCATTTCAGCTCACTTTTACCTAAGCTATTGATGTTTATGTGTTCTATTTCATTTTTGACAACTTCCAATTTTCCCAGAGTCATACTTCGTACATTCCATGTTCTAATTTTCAATGGATGTTTACAGATATTGCAGTTCATTTTGAGTTGTGTGTCATCAGCAATTGAAGGTCCCACAGGTTTTTCTCCTATGAGCTTTACTCCATTTGCATCATCACAATTAACGTTACATTGATGAGGCAGCTTTTCCCAAGTCGCATTTCGAGTGCCTTCCTATTTGACGTGCTCATTTTCTGGCTCTATATATGACAGTGTTTCTTTGCTATTCATAAGATTTTCAGTGACTAAATATTCAGAAGTAGTTTGTCACTCTTTATTCCTAGTCTGTCTTCTTCTGCAAGCTTATCTGAAACCTGTCCACCATGTTTGACCTTGCTGGTATTTAAATACTGGTGGCATAGCTTTCAGAAGCACAGCAACTCACATGCCACCACAGTACAACAAACTGACACACGAGTGGTGACTCTTTTTTAGTGGAATCTGTCACTTTAAATTTCCAGGAGATCTGTGTGGTGCACGCATAGTGGAACTCTCCAGGAGTGGGGGTGGGATGTGCATTTGCTCAGGCATCCTCTCTAGTCACCTCAATTGAGTTTGCAAACCCTGCATTATTTCGCCTCTTTTAGACACTCCACATAGTTTTACATTATAATTTTTTTTTATCCAATGTATAATAGATTTCTGTTGTGATGCTATAGGATCAACACTGGACTGCAAACCACAAGGTCAACTGCACATTGGAACCTGTACAGAGTCGCTAAGATTCTGAATCAACTTGAAGCACTTAACAACAATATACCTACTTATTCTCAAATGCTACATTGTTTAAATGTTTTAGTAGATATAGAGACAACAAATAGCAACAATTATAAGAATGATCATTTGAGGAAGTTTTATGGTCTCAGCCCTAGAGGGGGTTTCAGTCTTATAGTTGTACATGGACATCAAGAGCTCATGCCTCAAGTTAATATCAAACATAACTGAATAGTTAGATAAGGAGCAGTTTTCACATTTATCCCAGGTGGCCATTGATTGATTGTTCCTCAGAAAGATTTGTTCCCAGGACCCCATGCACTACCAATACAGTGGTGCCATTAATAGAGGCATTGTGTACATCAAAAGGGACCATTTTCCCAGAAGCTGCAATTATTGGAGTTAGAGGAATAAAGAACAAATACAGAATAAACAACAGTAAAGCTAAAGAAAACTGTACAAGTGTAGCCAGCCAGTGAGTTTGCAAGTGCCTATGAACCCAGGACACAGGAGATCACTTCCTCGGCCCTCAGGGTCAGTGGCTCGCAATCCTGAGGAGGGCTCCAAGGTTGGATTTTCGTCCATGTTGTTACAGGGCCACAGCTTCTCAGTGCTTGAGTATGTTGTCCACAACATCAGTGCACTTTGGATTTCTTCCTTCAGTATCATTGTCTCTTGATCATATGCTACCTCTTGAAATGGTTGAACATGAACCGTTTCCTTTTGGTACAGTGATTGTGTATTCCTTCCATCTCTTCTTGATGCTTTCTGCATCATTCAATAATTTGCCCAGAGAATCTTTCAATAACGAAAGTTGAGGCTTGAAGTTTTTCTTCAGTTCCCTCAGCTGTTCTTCCTTTTTGGTTTTCTGATTCCAGATCTTTGTACATTTTGTTGTAATATTTGACTTTATCTTCTCAAACTGGTCTTTTAAATTTTCTGTTCATCTCTTGTACCTCGTCATTTCTTACATTTGCTTTGGCATTTCTCTGCTGGAGAGCAAGTTTCAGTTTCTCTTCTGACATCCATTTTGTCTTTTTCCTTCTCTCTTGTCTTCTCAATGACTTTTTGCTTTCTTCCTGTATGATGTTCTTGATGTCATCCCACAACTCTTCTGGTCTTCGGTCTTTAGTGTTTAATGTATCAAATATGATTACACAAAGGCTTTTTGGTTGTGTGGATCATGACAAGCTGCGGACAACAATGCGAAGTATGAGTATTACGGAACACTTAATTGTTCTCATGAGGAATCTGTGCCTGGACCAAGAAGCAGTTGTTCAAACAGAACTTGGGAGCACTTAATGATTTAAAATTTTTAAAAAGGTGTGCAACACGATTGTATTATTTCACCATACTTATTCAATCTGTATGCTGAGCAAATAATCCGATAAGCTGGGTTGTGTGAAGAAAAACATGGCATCAAGATTGGAGGAAGACTCATTAACAACCTGTGATATGAAGATGATACAATCTTGCTTCCTGAAAGTGAAGAGCACTTAAAATACTTACTGATGAAGATCAAAGAGCACATCCTTTAGTATGGATTACATCTCAATGCAAAGAAAACAAAAATCATCACCACTGGACCAATAAACAACATTCTTATCAACTGAGAAAAGATTGAAGTTGTCAATGACTTCTTTCTTCTTCAATCAACTATCAACACTCACGGACGCATCAGTCAAGACATCAAACAACATATTGCATTAAGCAAATCTGCTGCACAAGACCCCTTTAAAGTGTTGAAGAGCAAAGATATCAACTTGAGGACTAAGGTGCGCCTGACCCAAGTTGTGGTATTTTCAATAACCTCACCTGCATGTGAAAGCTTGACAGTGAATAAAGAAGGAAAATTCATGCTTTTAAGTTATGTTGTTGGAGAAGCGTATTGAAAGTGCCATGGGCTGCCAAAAGAACCAATAGATCTGTTTTGGAAGAAGTGTAGCCAGTGTGCTCCTTGGAGACCAAGTTGGCCAAACTTCATCTCTCATGCTTTGGAAATATTGTCAGGAGGGACCATTCGCTGGAGAAGGATGTCATGTTTGGTAATTTGGAGGATAAGAGAAAAAGAGGAAGACCCCCAATGAGATGGATTGGCCAAGTGGCAGCATTGATGAACTCAAGCGTGGCAACAGTAGTGATGTTGACCCAAGATAAGACAGTGTTTCGTTGTGCTATGCATAAGGTCCCTATGGGTCGGTACGAACTCTATGGTACCTAATAACAACAATAATTTTTCTAGATTAATATTTTGTACATCCCATATTCCAATTATTAATATATGCTTTCAACTGTTTCTTCTCATTTTGAGTCATGCCACATTAGTAAGCGAAGGTCCTGAAATCTTGGCTCCATTCATGTCATTATGATCAACTCCATTTTTTGAGGCATCTCTTCCCCAATCATATTTTAAGTGCCTTCCAACCTGAAGGACTCTTCTTCCAGAACTATATCTAACAGTATATTACTGCTTGTCATAAAGTTTTCTGTGTTTAACCATACAGAAGTAGATTGCATCTCCTTCTTCCTAGTTTTTCTTATTTGGGAAACTCTGCTGATTCCTCTCCGCCATGGATGACACTGCTAGTCTTGTTTTTAAAATACCAATAGTATTACTTCCCACCTCACAGAAACACACAAGCCACCACAGAACGACAAACTTTTAAATTAGTGGAGCATATAAGATGATACAAATGTAAACTGGAAGCCCCTATAATTCTCTCCCAAGAATTCAAAGTAATTGTATAATTGATGCATATATCACATGCATGAGATATTCAAGGTGAAAAACCCTCTGACATCTCTATATGGCTAGTGGAAAACCCAAACTGTCCTTGTTGTTGTTATGTTAAGCACCGAGTCAATTCTGACCCATGGCTACCCTATATAGGGTTTACAGGGACCCATTGGTGAGCTTGAACCACCAACCTTGCTGTTAAAATGGTTTTTCCGTCTGGCACATTAACCCACAGTGCCACACCAAGACTCCAAATTGTCCTTCGAGATTGATAATAAATTTTTGTTGTGATGGTTAAAACTGAAATTTCTGTCCAATGGTTATCTACAGCACCACAATACTACTAGCTAGTACTAACAAGTGTCAGCTGTCAAAAACGTTATGAGTTTTTTAGATAGGATTACAAATACTTACTTACTAGCTGTATGACTTTTGGTTAATTGTCAAAATGGCATAGATAAAAAAAAAATGTCAAAATGGTTTTATAATTGTGTGTGTGTTGGTGATAATCACTATTAAATGGAATATGAAACTTGGAAATGAAGAATATTGATCAGTAGTTGGAAAATATGACCTTGGTAGTAGAAAAAATACCAGAGATTTTGTGATAGAATTTTGCAAGACCAATGAACTATTTATCAGAAATAATTTTTTTCAGCTACATAAATGGTGACTATATATGTGGACCTTCCCTGATGGAAAGTATGGAGAACACAATACATATTTAGAGATTGACTCATGGAAGGAGCAGTCAAGAACTCAAAGGACATATTGCATTAGACAAATCTGCTGCGTAGACCTCTTTGAAGTGTACAAGCACAAAGAGGTCGATTTGAGGACTAAAGCACACCTGACCCAAGCTATAGTATTTTCAGTAGCCTCATATGCATGTGCAAGTTGGGACAATGAATGAGGAAGACAATAGAAGAATTGAGTTATGGTAATGGAGGAGACTATTAAAAATACCATGGACTGCCAAACAGAACAAATAAACCTATATTGGAAGAAGTGTAGCCAGAATGCTCCTTAGAAACGTGGTCTCTCAGTCTTTGGGCATACTATCAGGAGAGACCAATCCCTGGGAAAAATATAATAGCTGGGAAAGGGGAGGGTAAGAAATAAAGAGGAAGACCCCCAATGGGATGGATTAGCACAGTGGCAGTATAAATGGGTTCAAGAGTGAAGTTTTCACACAACCAAGTAGTGTTTCATTCTGTTGTGCATAAGGTTGCTATGACTTGTTACCAACCTGATGGTGCCTAACAACAACAGGAATCCTGAAACAAAATTCCTAGATAAAAACCAAATATAATCTACAATGAAGTCAATCAGACTCTTACTGATAATCTTGACACTAAGTGGCTAAAAAGAATTAGATACAATTGGTAATTTTTTTTTTAATGACTCCAATTAATAGTATTTTTTCTGTAAACAAACTAAGCATACTTTTTTTCATTTAGATGGGAGCATGGCTGTGAGTGGAAAACGTTAATAAAATTTTGATCCTTGAGAAGTCAGAGAAATGCTGTACTATTTTCATACTATATCAATATTTGAATGAGGTTTGAAACCAGGTTATTTAAGTCATTTTTTAAATTTTAGATGAAAAGACTATTGTATTAACCTGACTTGATTCCTGGACAATAGTAGTTGGTGTGTTTCATACCTCAGGATATGTAAATATGAGCTTATAAGTGGATGGTTCTCAAGTAACATGTTATAGTAGATGTATAACTACCAAGACATAGAAATAATATTCCATATTATTTCAATTTCTATTTCCTTTCATTCTTTTGCCATCTTAGAAAGAAAACAGCCTAAAGGTTTTTAGTTAATGCAAAGCATCTTTCATCCAAATATTCTTTCCATGGGGTTTTCTGAAAAAAAATGCCTCAATTAGATTTTATCATATCTGATTTAATAAACAAATACAACTTTGATTTTAAAAGATTGTCAATTACTTGTTCTCTCCTAGGTCTCTGAACACCATAATTGTTTCTGGAAAATGATCCAGAAACTCCATTAAAGTGTTATAATCAGGATAGTGTAAATAGTCTTTTGGAGATGAAGAATATATGCTAAGCCAAAAAGGCTTCCATTTGTTATTTTTCTTAAGTGTGAAAGAGTAGGTTCTGACTTATAGTAACCCTGTATAGGGTTTCAGAGGAGCAACTGGTTAGTTCTGAACTCTTGACATTGTGGTTCTCAGTCCAGTACTGATACTACTAGTACTCCACCAGGAGTTCAAAGGCTTCCACTTAGTATTCAATAATTATATAGTATCAAAAAATATTCTGTCATGATTGAAAAATAAATAAATAAAAAGTGACTTTGGTTTTCCTAGCTCAAGAGGATAGAACGTAATTTAGTGCAGAGTGACAACTATTTATTCCTTAGTATGAAGATCACTGTCTCCAGAATTTTTCAAGAACTCATTAGGAAGCAAAGGTGGCAGGTTGTTATTATAAGTCAGAGCAGCTTTGTTATTATAAGTCAGAGCAGTTATAGAAACACTAATATGGAAGGAAAAAAGGAAATGCTTTTGAGTCCATGGATCTGGTATCCGGATCAATAAAAAGCACAAAGGCTCCTATGTATTATTACATTATTAAATATATATCATTCTATATGAAACTTTATTTTATTTTGCTTAATAGTAGAGCATAGTGTGTGTATAAGAACTAAGAAAAAGTGATTTTTTTAACTTGAAAATGCATTGTAAATCTGAGAATTGAGAGGAAATCTAATAATACATTTACTTTCTCTAATACTTAATGAAGTGAAGATATTATTTAAAAATGACAATAGTAATTATATAATTTGGGAAACTATAGAAAAGATTTGAAGTGTTTGCATCTGGTCCTTTAGAGCCTTTTCACTCAAAGTGTGATATGTGAACCTGAAACAGCATCCTTCCATGAGACCTTATTAGAAATGCAGAATGCATTTTCTAAGAAATGATCTTTTAGATGAAAATTAAACACATGGAGAAAGCACAGATGAATAAAAAGGACGAGACTAGGGGTACAGGGAGCAGAAAACAAAATTTACACATCTGTTCTAGATATTTTCCTTAAGCTAATTCTGTTCCCTGCCTTTTTTGTAAAAACTTAAAATGTGCTGCTTTGTTTTTTGACTGCCCTTTTTCTCTGAATGCTAACCTGCTATTTCTTTATATTATTATTATTTTTTCAATCCAGCCAGTAAATATCCAAAAATGTCATACATTTGCCCATGATTATTTCAGTGAACTCTCTTTCATAATTCTTTCTTGTAGTATTTTATTTTATTTGGTATCTGGCAAATAAAAATAAAATATGGCATTTGAGAGAATTTACTTTGGAAAATATCACAAGGGCAGATGGACTATTGTAGTAGGGGTAGGAAGACTTTGCAAAGGGGTTAATTTCCTGCCGTATGATCTGTAACTATCTCATAAGTTAGGCAAAATTATTTTTCCTTTATTATACCAAACCCAGTGCCATTAAATTTATTCTGACTACAAAAGGAAATAAAGCTAGAAAAAAAATGTGTGTGGGGAAGAGTAATGAGCAGAAGTGGCATGATTGGGCAGTAGAATAGAGAAAACTTTTTTCAAGAATTAGGCCTATTCTCAGGAGGAGCTGTTGCAGTTGATCAATAGGTCAAGAGTTCAGTTTATCATTTATGAATTAATGTTTGAAAATTTGGAAGCTCTGTGCGATATTTAAGGTTGTGTTTCAACTTGGTTGTGCTGGGATTCAGTGCTTTGGCAGTTACCATGTGGTCATCATCCATGATAAGACCTAATAAAGTATAATATCAAGCTGATAAGATCAGCTTGGAACATTCCATCAATTGAAAAGGAATTTCCCCAGGGATCATGGACTGTTTTCAGTGTATATGGACACTCTGGCAAAATTTGCTTGCTTTTTATTGACTGTGGATCCTGCATAAATTTCATCATCTGGTCTCTAGTTCTTTGAAATTAAGCCAAGGGCCTGCACTTTTTCTGTCAATCGTAGATGTCCTCAGCAGTCTGCTATCTTATCTGCTGACCTTACATTCATTCTTCTTTGCAGCCAACAGCCTGACATCTGCTGATTTGAGTTCATCAGGCCTTGCAGCTATGAAAGTCAGGAGAAACTTCCAACATGAGATCTAACCCAAGAGCTTGAACAGTGCCAGCCTCAACAATTATGCAAGCCATTTCCTTGACAAAATTTTCTCTGTATATTTACTTTGTTATTAGGTGCCATTGAGTCAGTTCTAACTCATAGTGACCTTATTTACAACAGAAAAAACACCACCATCCTAACAATTGTTGCAATGCTTGAGTTTATTGCTACAGCCATTGTACCAATCCATCTTATTGGGGGTCTTGCTCTTTTACACTGACCATCCTTTTTACCAAGCATGATGTCCTTCTCAAGGACTGATCACTTCAGATAATAAGTCCAAAGTATCAGAGATGAAGTCTAGTCATCTTGGTTACTGAGGAGCATTTTGGTTGTATTTCTCCCAACACAAACTTGTTTATTATTCTGACAGTCCATGGTGTGCCTGTATATATATATATTTGTTGTTGTTGTTAAGTGCCATCGAGTTGGTTCCGACCCATAG
>NW_006408979.1:370614-375459 GCF_000296735.1 Chrysochloris asiatica
ATTCTTATCAATGGAGAAAAGTATTGACGTTGTCAAGGACTTCCTTCTTCTTGGAACAACTATCAACACTCATGGAAGCAGCAGTCAAGAAATCAAATTTTGTTTGATTTCTTTTTAAAGTGTTGAAGAACAAAGATATCAGCTTGAAGTCTAAGGTGTGCCTGACCCAAGCCATCCATAGTATTTTCAATAACCTCATATGCATGTGAAAACTGAACAGTGAATAAGGAAGACCACAGAAGAATTGATGCTTTTGAGTTATGGTGTTGGAGGACAATACTGAAGTGAAATGGGCTGCCAAAAGAACCAACAGATCTGTGTTGGAAGAGGTGCAAACAGAGTGCTCCTTGGAGGCCAGAATGGCCAAAATTCATCTCTCATATTTCATACATATTGTCAGGAGGGACCAGTCACTGGAGAAGGATATCCTGTTTAGTAATTGGAGGGTCAGAGAAAAAGAGGAAGACCCCCAGAGCGATGGATTGGCAAAGTGGCAGCATCAATGGACTCAAGCGTGGCAATAATTGTGAGGTTGGCCCAGGATCGGGCAGTGTTTCGTTTTGCTGTGCATAAGGTTGCTATGAGTAGGTACTGACTCAATGGCACCTAACAACAACAAGAACATTGTTTCTGTGAATCACAGGGATCATGTAAAGTCCAACACCTATATACAATAGAAGGAAACACTTTCCAGTTTTGTCCTATCCTCAAACTTGTTTTGTTTGAGTCCATTGTTGCAGCCTCTTTGTTAATCAATCTCATTGGGGGTCTTAGAATTTTTCTCTGATCCTCTACTTTACCAAACATAATGTGCTTTTCTGGAGACTGGTCCCTGGTGAAAGCATGTACAAAGTTTGAAAGATGAAGTCTTGCCATAGTCATTTCTAAGGAGCATTCAAACGGAACTTCTTCCAAGACAGATTTTTTTTTTATTTCTGTAAGTTCATGGTAATTTTAATATGCTTTGCCAACACCATTATTCAAGTGAGTCGGTTCTTCTCTACTCTTCCTTATTCACTGTCAAACTTTTGCATACAAATGAGACAATTAAAAATCCCAAGGCTTGCATCTGGCTCACCTTTGTCCTCTTAATCATGGTTGGAAAAGTGGACAGTCAATGAAAACAAAGGAAGACCATCACTGAGATGGATTTATTCTTTGCAACTGTAAAGAGATCTTTTGCAGCAAATTGTTACAATTCAAAATGTCCTTTGATTTCTTGAATGCTGTTTCCATGAGAATTGATTGTGGATCCAAGTAAAATGAAATATTTTACAAATTCAGTATTTTATCCTTTTATCATGAAGATATTTATGGGTTTTGTTTATAATGAGTTTCAATGCATATGCTGGGTTGTAGTCTTTGATCTTCATCAATGAGTATTTCAATTCCTCCTTGCTTGCACCAAGCAAGGATGTATAATCTGAATATCACAGATTATTAATGAGTCTTTCTGCAATCCTGATGCCACATTCTTCTTGATATAATCTAGCTTTTCATATTATTTGCACATAAATATGATGAAAGGATGCAACCATTGCACACATCTTTTTAAATTTTTAAACCATTGAGAATCACATTTTTCTCTTTTAACAACTGCCTCTTGGTCTATGCTCAGGTTTCTCATGAGGATAATTAAGTAACCTCGAAATCCAATTATTTGCAATGTTATCCATAGTTTATTATGGTCAGCACAATCAAATTCTTTTGCATAATTAATAAAGCACAGATAAACATCTTTTTCTGCATTAAGCCATGACCCATCAGATGACAGTAATGGTATCCCTAGTGTCAAGTCCTCTCCTAAATCTGACTTGAATTCCTGGCAGCTCCCTATTGATGTACTACTGCAAGTAGTTTTGATATATATTCTGAAAAATATTGCTTCCATGTAAAATTAATGGTATTTTTAATGATTTTTGCATCCCATTGTGTCACTATTCTTTGGAATGTGCATAAACATGAAATCTCTTCCAATTGTTTGTCTGGTAGCTGTCTTCCAAATTTCTAGGCATAGATGAGTGTGGGCCTCCAGTGCTGCAGTAGTTTCTTGAAACATATCAGTATGTATTCCATCAATTCCTGAAGCATTTATTTATTTATTTATTTATTTATTTATTTATTTATTTCACCAGTATCTTCAGGGAAACTTGGACTTCTTCCTTTAATTTTGTTGGTTCTTGATCATATGCTTCCTGTTGATATTATTCAACATCAACCAACACTTTTTTTGTACAGAAACTGTGTATTCCTTCTATCTTTTTTTGATACTTCCTGCATCATTCAATATTTTGCCCAGAGAATCCTTCAGTTTTGCAATGCAGGGATTAAATTGTTTTCTTCAGTGACATCGAGTTGCAATTAATGAAAAATTGATACCATGCCAACTGACTTTTATGAAAGCTCTGACTTGTTGGCCAGGTCTTGAACCAAAGTCAAGGTATTTTGTTGTTAAATGTCATCAAGTCAGTTTCAACTCCTACTGACTCTGTATAGTGTTTGCTAGACATGGTTTGGTGTATATGAATGTCTAATGACCCAGAAAGGTAAGTGGATTGTAGTAAGTATAAATAATCACTGGGCAGTATTCAATTTACTTTTTTAATGTTCATAAACATTTCATCATACAATTTGCTTGTAAAATTAATGCTATAGTTATTATATTCACTAATTAAAATATTTTGCTGTTGTTTTTAAGCACCATTGAATCAGTTCTGACTCATAGTGACCCTGTATAATGTTTCAGAGGCTTAGTTTGTAGGTTTGAACCATAGACCTTGCAGTTACCAGTCAAGTGATTATCCTGCAGCACCACACCAAGACTCCAAGAAAGATTTTATATATTATTTCATTATCAGAATAATGATCAAATAATTTTGTGCATTTGACAATAAATGAACATAAATATAAAATTAGTGATGCACCAACAATGATGAAAATTAATTGCATCTGAATAGCACTATGGAGTTCTGGTGTGGCCTTGTGGGTTAATGCACCAGACTGCAAAGCCCTTAGAATTGCAAGGTTGGTAGTTCAAGCTCACCAGCTGCTCCTTGGAAATCCTATACAGGATCACTATGGGTCAGAACTGTCTTGACAATACTTCACAACAACAACAACAAAAGAGTATATAAAAAGCTCTGGTAGTGTAGTGGTTACAAATTGAGCTGTTAACCTCAGGGTCAGCAGTTCTAAATTACCAGGTGTTCTGCAGGAGAAAGATGAGGCTTTCTGGTCCCATAAAGATTTACAGCCTCAGAAACTCAGTATCACTATGAGTTGCAATCAACTCTACGGCACAACCATCACCACCACCAAAAAGTACTGCTGACACAAAGGTTAAGTGTTCTGCTAAACAAAAAGTTGGTGGTTCAAATTCATGAGTGCATGCTACCACACAGTACAAAAGACTTAGATTTCATCTTAGAAACACATGTGATAGCTATATTCTGTTCAATAGTCAGGGTTGATTTATCAGAATACAACAAAAATAAGTAATCACTAACTGTAGTAACTTGAAAGGACATGACAATGACACTGAATCAGGTGTGCTGATTGTTTTACTTGACCGGCAAGCCCTTTTTTAAAATAAAAAGCTTGATTTTTTTTGTTTTCCAGTAAATAGGAATACCTTTAAGAGAGTGATGTGTTCTCTAGTTCATTAGTGCATAACCTCCCTAATTTTTATACTCTGACATTTCAAACATTTATATTACCTGCAGGTTTCTAAAGGCATTATAATCCCTGAAGTTAATATCTGTGTCTGAATTTTCAGTCAGAGAACAGCTGACTTTCTTGTCTTTTTTTCCCTTGACTTTATTGCTCTCAACTTTAAAAATACATTCTTGATATATTTAAAATTATTATTGAAGTAATGTATATTGTGAATAAAAAAATGTGATGTACTAGATAATGAAAAGTTATGACAAATATTTTTAGGGCATACATTTATATTGTTATTGCTAAGTGTGTTCTGCAGTTATTATGTAGAGCATTAATCATCCATGGCAGCATAGATTTAACAACTAGTACAGTAGTACATTTAAGTTTTCTGGTTTTACCATTTAAAAGTTTGCATTTCAATGACATAAATTACATTTACAGTGGTTTGCAACCTTAATAACAATTCATGTCTTAATGATTTCTATTACACCTAACAGAACTCTGTAACCCTGAGCAATTACTACCTACTATCTACTCCTTCCACTCTCAGGTGGTCATGCTAGTTATGTGCTATGGAGTCAATTTGTACTCATAGAGATCCTGTATAGTATTTCTAAGCCTGTAAATCATAGGAGCAGAAAATCTCATCTATTTCCTGCAGAGCAGCTGGTAGATTCAAAGTGCTGAACTTATGGTTGACAGCTCAGCTCCTAATCTACTATGCTACTGCTACCAGAGCTCCTCTTCCACTCTTTACTAATCTAAAGTCTACTTGTAGTTACTATCTCTATGTATGTCTTTCTCGGTCCCCCTTTTTTTTATCTTTACCTTCCTCCTTCTCTCCTTTTAAAAAATGGGATGATGAATATAGCACTATTCCTGACAAAAAGATTTCCCAATTAGCAGTGAACAGCACAGTTTCACTGGCATTTTAAAGACACCATTGTCAAGTCACCTTGTTAAGAAGAAATAATGGCTGAATTGTAATGTAAATAAGCCACCTCTTTCAAATATTTAAAGTACACATGTCTCTAATAATATCTTTATCCTGAAAACTCAAAGTATTATGAGTATAGTTTTAATTTATGCTAATAAATTATCTTGAAATTGATGGACTTTATTTATTTATTTATTTATTTATTTAAGGTTTTTATTGTGGATTGAGTGAAAGTTTACAGGGCA
>NW_006408979.1:376609-378375 GCF_000296735.1 Chrysochloris asiatica
CTCATGTCAAGAAGTTGATGGACTTTAGAACAAAAAACAAAAACAATTGCAAATGAAAATGTAATATTGAGGCAATGTATGTTATTCTAAACATTACCATATTTCAAAGAGTATACTATAGATTTCAACTTCAGATTATTTTAACAATTACTTTTATTTCATTTTGTTAGTTTTATGGGTCTCAAGATTGTTACTTAACATTGTGAGTAAGAAACTATTTTCAGACTTGGCATAGCAAATATTTTTCTTCCTTTGCCCCTCTATTTGCAGTAATATTACAAGGAGTGTCAGCTGTATTTCTGCCCTGGAAGAGCGGGCTGTTTCCTTTCTACTGGTTATGAATAGTCAGGTAGGGCAAAGTTTCAATATAAGCAAAGATTTATTATAGGAAAGAGTTTTGCAAGCAGAGAGAGAGATGGCTTAATGCAACACTAACCCCATGTCTTACTAGCAAAAACTTTACTAGGGATTTAAAGGTTCGGTGTAGAGAAAATAAACATCATATTTATTCATAGGGATAGGTGAGGATTTCTGAGAAATGGCTTGCTTAGGAGGGACCATGTTAATTGGGTGCATGCACAGCATTTCTTCAAGATGCACTTCACCACAAATGCCTTTGGTAGGGGCAGACAGAACTTGTTCTGCAATGTTGAGCATGCATGGTTCTTTTGAACTCTAATTCAAACTTCCTTCAGGTGCTAGCATTCTCTTTTGTCCTAGTAGAAGGTTTCTATATTTAAGTTATGTCTAGGACACTAGATAAACCAGTCCAATCAGAAAACAAGGAAGTGAAAATAAATAATTTTTATGGGTGATCTTCTTTATTGGCAAGTCCCATGAAATATGGAATTTTTATGTGTGGGTTTGTTGATGGAAAATCCCCAGATGTGGTTATTTAACTATGGTCCTGGATGTGTCCTGCACGTCTTTACAACTGGCCAAGGCAGGAGGGGCATAGTTCTCAACATTTGTCAAAACTTCAGCTACAAAATTTCAGTTACAAGATTATTAAAGTTAATATGTGACTCATGCTTAATCCTCGCTTCTGCATCCCCTTTTCCCTCTTTCTCAGCAATAAAACATTTCTCCTTGGGAGATGAATATTAAATAAATAAATAAAAGCTATTGTGTTGAAAAAAAAATTGAATACAATAAGTCATAAGAGATGATTTCCATGCATTTGAATGCTTGTACATGCTTATAAAGTAGAAAATATAGAAATGAGCATATAAAACGTAGGTATTTTGTATCAAGAAATATGTCTCAGCAATACCCATCTCTGTGATTATTATTAATTTATTGTCTTTCAGATATAAAAATCAGCCTTTAATCTCTTGTGATCATTTGTTGTTGCTGTTAGGTGCCATTGAGTTGGTACCCATTCACAGTGATCATATGCACAACAGAATGAAACACTGCCCAGTCCTGGGCAACCTCACAATCATTTCTATGCCTGAGCCCATCACTGTCTTCACTGTGCCAATCCATCTCATTGGGTTCTTCCTCTTTGCCTCTGACCCTTCACTTTCCTTTTCCACTGACTAGTCCCTTCTGATAATATGTCCAAAGTGTGAGAGAAGAAGTTTGGCCTTCCTTGCTCCCAAGGAGCATTCTGGCTGTACAAACAGATTTGTTTGTTTTTGGAAGTCCATTGTACTTTTAATATTCTCCTCCAACACCATAATTCAACTGCATTTATTCTTCTACAGTTTTCCTTATTCACTGTCCAACTTCCCCATATATATGAGGTTATTGAAAATAAGATG
>NW_006408979.1:381105-383743 GCF_000296735.1 Chrysochloris asiatica
TGTATTTCAAACCAACCTTGCAGCCCAGTGCTGCACACCAGGACACCCACATGCATATTAGAGTTTATTTTTAATTTCATGAAAAATTGAAATTGAAACAAAATAAAAAATTTCCACAAACATTTTGAAACCTCTCATAGAAACAATTACCTGGAAACCAAAAATATTCCTTGGAAATTAATAGTTTCATTTAATAAAGAATATCTGCCTTGAGCATTTTGTTAGTCTAAAAAACTATCTATATGGGATCAAACTGAAAAAAGCCCCTGGAAATGTTAGACAGAATGCCTAATGGGCAGTGAGTTTCTAATAATGGTGGAAGAACAATTCAGAAAAAGTATGGCTGAACAATGTAAATAATGTAGTTAATGTCCCTGGATAATATATACAGAAACTTTTGAATTGCTGTATATATGTTCAACAGCCACCATTCATCTATCAGTTTGTCCAACTGTGCTGATGGCATGTTGCTTTGATTCTGAAAGTTATGCCACCGGTATTTTAAATACCAGCAGGGCCACCCTGGTGGATAGGATTCAACTAAGCTTCCAGACTAAGATAGACTAGGAAGAAGGAGAGATGGACTATTTCAGTTTAGTCACTGACAACCTTAGGAATAACAGAAGAATACTGTCAGATAGTACCAGAATTTTGAATATTGAAACATGATCAATAGCACTGGAATACAGTGAGATATAGTACAGGAAGATGAGACATTCAGGTTGAAAGGCACTCAAAATGTGCCATAGGTAAAGCTGCCTTCTCAAACTAGAGTTGACCATAATGACACAAATGGAGTGAAATTTTTGGGCTCTTCATTTGTTGTTGGGTAACAACAAAATGAGAAGAAGCAGCTCTAAACATCCATTAATAATTGGAACATGGAATATAAGAAAATTGAAATTTGTCAAAAAATGACATAGAATGCATAAACATCAATATCCTAGGCATAAGTGATCTTATATATACTAGTATTGGCCATTTTGAATATGAAAAACACATGGTTTATGATGCCAGGAAAGATAAATGGAAGAGGAACATTGTCACATTCAACATTGAAAGGAACATTTCAAGATATATCTTGAAGTACAATGCTGTCTGTCATAGGATGATATCACTATGCCTACAAGGAAGACCAGTTAATACCACTTTTATTCAAATGTATCCATCAACCACTAAAGCCATGATGATGAAATTGAAGAATTCTAAGAAATTCATCAGTCTGAATTTGATCAAACATTCAAGTAAGATGTATTGATAATTACTTGAAATTGGAATAAAATGGTGGGAAACAAAGAAGAATGATCAGCAGTCAGAAAATATGACCTCATGAGAGAAACATTGCTGGAGATTGCATGATATAACTTTGCAAGATCAATTAATTCTTTATTGTAAATACTTTTCTAAAACAACATAAATCCAACTATACACATGGACCTAACCAGATGCAATGTGCAGAAATCAAGTAGAATCCATCTGTGGAAAGAAACAGTGGAAAAATAATTCACTACTCAAAACTAGGCCAGGAGCAGACTGTGGAACAGATCTATTCAATTGGTCATATGAAAGTTCAGACTGAAAGTCAAGAAAAATAAAACAAGCCCTTGAGGACCAAAATAAGATTGTGAACATATTCCACCTGAATTTGGAGATCATCTCACGAACAGATTTGATGATTAAAGACTAATGAGTGAAGACCAGAAGATTTGTGTGATTACATCAAGAACATTATACAGGAAGATAGCATTATACAGGAAGATGTCATTAAAAAGAAAAGAAAGAAGAAAAAGATATAAATACATGTAAAAAAAGACTCTGAAACATTGTCTCCAGCATAGAAATGCTAATGAATATGGAAGAAATGAGGAGGTAAAGAGCAGAACAGCTCATTTCAAAGGGAAGCTAAAGATGGCAAAGTCAAATATAATGAAATGTGCAACAGGTTGAAGTTATAAAACCGAAATGGAATCATATGCTCAGCAATTTCTCAAGTTGAGGGAATTAAAATAATTCAAGCCTCAACTTTCAATAGTCAAGGATTCTATGGGAAAAATATCGAATGATGCAGAAAGCATCAAAGAAAGATGAAAGAAATACACAGAGTCACTGTACCAAACCGAAATGGTTAATGTTCAACCATTTCAAAAGGTAGCATGTGATCAAGAGCCCATGATACTGAAGGAAAAAGTCCAAGGCACACTGAAGGCATTGCCAAAAAAAAAAACAAGGCCCCAGGAATTGATGGAATACAAATTGAAATATTTCAACAAACTGATGCAGCACTGGAAGCACTTAGTCACCTATTTCAAGAGATTTGGAAGACAGCTACCTGTCCAATTGACTAGAAGGGACTCATATGTGTGCCCATTGCAAAGAGAGTGACCCAACCAGAACCAGAAATCATCAGACAACATCATTAAGCTAGCATGCATGCAAAACTTTGTTAAAGGTAATTTAAAAATGGTTGCACAGTACATCATCCATCAGGGAACTGCCAGAAGTTCAATCAGGATTCAGACTATGACATAGAATAAGGAATATCATTGCTGACGTCAGATTGATCTTGAATGAAAGCAGAGTATACCAGACAGATGCTTACCTATGCTTTATTGACTATGCAAATGTTTTTGCTTGTGTG
>NW_006408979.1:385063-387359 GCF_000296735.1 Chrysochloris asiatica
ATGAAGTAATTAGCTGTGGTGGTGTGGCTATGTGCTGGGGAGTCAGTTCTGACTCATAGTTATCCTGTATGGGGTTCCAAGGCTGTAAATCTTTATGGAAGCAGAAAGCCTCTCTGTTTTCATGGAGTGACTGATAAATTCAAACTCTTTACCTTATAGTTGGCAGCCCAGCTCATAATCCACTATGCTACCAAGGCTCTTTGTAATTAACTGTAATGGTTAATGAGATTTAATATATATATATTTTTTTATTACTGACATGTATTAAATAAAATTGTATAAAATGAACATTCATTTGTTTCAGAGTATTGCTTCTCCTGGAGACAATGGAATTTCCATGGTGGGAACATTTCAAGGGAAAGATATGGGGAATTCAAAAAGTGATTGAACAATGGAATTAAGAGATAATGAAAACTTTCCAAGAAATTTTGAAGCCCCCTCATATATAATAAATGTGAAAATTTTAAGAATGGAAATTTATGCAATTTTCTGCATTTTATAAAATACAGTATGCTTTATAATCCTTTGCATATTACTTTAAAGGTAATTGTCTGTATCCTTCTTTAACTAATAAAATGTGCAATACTATTTAAGGCAGTATTGAAATATGAATGGGAGGGATAAGGTTTACTGTTAGTACAAAACAGAAAAACATATTTTGTGGTTTCTATACTTGTTCACCAAGCAGAGCTTTTGTTAGCAATTTGAAACTGCCTGTCATATGCTGTACAAAGATTTGAAGGATAACAAGGTCAGTCTTACAGCCTCTTTGTTCAACAAGATACCTGTTAAATCAGCAAATACATTAAACACTCATGTATCATAAACCCATGTCTGAGAACAGTTATTATGTTCATTTAAATATGAATCATATTCTCATTTAAAAAATAATGTTGCATTTTGTTACATTCATCTGGTAATTTGCTTTGGGAAACATTTGCATATTAATCATGAATAAAAGATGTAAAGATAAATGAATGTCACCTATAGCCAAATCTATGCAAAATGTCTTCATAAAGCTAGCAGCAGGAATTCTCTAAATGGATAAAGATGAATCACATTTAATAAATTATAAATAGAGAAAAAAAAAACACATGTCAAAGTTTTCCTTGAGGCTGGTGACCTCAGCAACTAAAAATAAGTGCTTTAAATGCTAAATTCCATTGACTCGATATCTCTGATGGATTGTGACTGATGATTTTTTTTATTTCCTAATATGATTTTGTGAAGACTGAAACTCCATATATACCAAAACATGACTGTGTAACTTAATACCATAGAAGTCCTCTCTGTAAAACAAATTCACTGTGAGGCTATAGAAATTAAATTATTATATTGTAGAGAACAATTCATTTATATGTAGCTTTTGGATTCATATTCAATAAAATCTTGTTGTGGCAAATACTATATTGACTTCAGGGAAATATTTTATAGTGTAATACTATATTTTCAGTTCTTTAGACTGGAAAGTTTTAATATTTCATGTGAGGTTTATTTAAAACTTTTATATCTGAAAAAAACAATTTATAGTTAAAGTAGTGATTCTGAGTAATTTTAGTGAAGGGGAAAAATAAATTTAGTGGAAACTTTTGAAATATAAAGAAACATGTTTATGAATATATTCATATTTGCATATCTATATCAATAGATGGAGTCCAGGTATGGTGCTGTGTGTTAATGCACCAGACTGCAAAGCCATTTGAACTGCAACATTGATGGTTCAAGCTCATTAGCTGATGCTCAGAACCCTATACAGGGTTGCTATGGGTCAGAACCAACTCGATGGCACTTCAGAACGACATATCTATATATATTTGGAGTCCTGGTATTGCACTGTGGGTTAAAGTGCTGGACAGAAAGTTTGTTTGAAATGCAAGGTTGGTGGTTCAAGCTCATCAGGAACACTTCAGAAACCCTATATAGGGTCAATATGAGTCAGAACCACTCGACAACACTTACCTCTATGGCGGTTAAAACCAACAACAAAACAACAAAAACAATAGCAACAATATCTATATCTATATACATATTTTTGTAGTGTACTGCCAAACCAGTGCTGACTCATATCAACCTCAATTGACATAGTAGAACTTCTGCACGCGACTTTTATGGTTTTAATCATTACAAAAATTAATCATGTGATCTTTCTCCCACAGAGACATACAGGTTTGAAAGACCAGCTGTTAGCAGCTGAGCACTTAACTAGGGCTCCTGATATATATATATTTGTTGTTGTTGTTGTTATGTGCCGTGGAGTCGATTCTGACTCATAGCGACCCTGTACAGGGTTTCCGAG
>NW_006408979.1:387894-389129 GCF_000296735.1 Chrysochloris asiatica
AAGGATGGCCAAACTTCTCTCATACTTCGGACATATTGTAAGGAGGGACTAGTCACTGGAGAATGATATCATGTTTGGTAAGGTCTGAAAAAAAGAGGAAGATCCCCAACGAAATGGATTGGCCAAGTGGCAACATCAATGGGCTCAAGGGTGGAAATAATAGTGAGGTTGACCCAGGATTGGGCAGTGTTTTTCGTTCTGTTGTGCATAGAGTCGCTATGAGTACCGACTCGATGGTACAAAACAACAACATAGCAAAATTTTATAAATTTTATGGTCTGATGATTTCTCCATTTTATTGGGTTAACTTTCTTTGGAATGGGCACAAATATGGATCTCTTCCAGCCAGTCGGCCAGGTAGTTGTCTTCCAAATTTCTTGTTTTAGATGAGGGAGTGCCTTCAGTGATTTAAGAATTTGTTGCAAGATTTCATTCTGTATTCAATCTTATTCTTTCAATACCATTGGTTCTTGATCATATGATACCTCTTGAAATGATTGATCATCAATCAATTCTGTTTTTAAAATGACTGTGTATTCCTTCCATTTCCCTTTTTTCTTTTTTAAGCTTTTATTGTGATTTGAGTGAAAGTTTGCAGGGCAGATCATCAGTTTTACGCTAATAAAACCATGTACTTGTATCATCATAATGATTATAATCCCCTCTATTTACCATCATTTAACAGTATTTCTCTCTATTCATTTTAACTATTTTTTTTTTTAAACACTCAGGACTCTATAATAATTTAACCACCAAAAGGTAGTGACTACAAGTCTGCCTCCTGGTTGCAAGCTCTCAGTCCCTTTCTTCCCATAAATCTAGAGTCCTCAGCTGTTCCCTTTCTCCATGACACCATCTCTGCCTCCAACTCTGGAGTCACTGTTTCTCTGGATAAGGTGTCACATTCTGCTTGTGCTCTTCTCCCTTGATTATCCTAGGATCCTTTGTTTCTGGAATTTAAGATTAACTACTCCCCCATTTTTGTTACAAAACTTCTTCCTTTATATTTGTGACAGTCACTATTAGTCATGATAACAGTCACTCACTATAGAATCTTATCCCCATCTTTTAACCAGAACCATCTAGACAAGATGAAAGCTATTTAGTGGGGACTCTATCTTCCCTTCCAAACTCTTAAATTATACTCCCTCTTGAAACCTTGTAAGCTAGTCACTTCATGCCTTTATTGCCTGCTCATTTTAGGTAGCCAATGTCTAGGTTACCCATCCCATTCT
>NW_006408979.1:390314-392272 GCF_000296735.1 Chrysochloris asiatica
GGAGCAGCTGGTAGTTTCAAACTGCCGGCCTTAAGGTTCACAGCCCGATTCGTAACCACTACGCTACCAGAGGTCTATTTCTAGTTGTTGGAAATGCTGTGTTAATGTGTTGATTTTGGTCCTTTCTTCTTTTTGGTTGTGTGCATTTGTTGCAATAAACCCTCCTCTCAGAACTGCTTTTGCCATGTCCCAGAGATTATGATATATTGTGTTTTCATTATCATTTGTTTCTAGGAACTTTGTGAATTCACGTTTTATTTATTCTACTAGCCAGTAACCTTTCAGCAGGGTGTTATCCGTTTTCCATATATTTGAATTTATTTCCTTGGTCTTCCTATTGTTGATTTCTAATTTATAGCATTGTGGTCTGAGAAGATGTTTTTTAATATTCTGATGTTTGTAAATTTATGGAAGCTGTTTTTTTGTGGGCTAGCACATGGTCTGTTCAGGAGAATGGTCCATTTGCACTGTTAAACAATGTGTATTGTGCTGTTGTTGGGTTGAATGCTCTGTACACATCTATGAGGCCCAGTTGGCTGATTTTATTGTTTAGTTCCTCTGTCTTTCTTGAGCTTCTTTCTAGTTGTTCTCTCCTTTTGAGAAAGTGCTGTATTAAAATATCCCACTATTCTTATAGATTTGTCTTTTTTTCTTCAAGTCTATTAAGTTTGCTTTATATATTTGGAACTCTTTCATTGTTGTTGTTAATAAGTGCCGTTGAGTTGATTCTGACCCATAGCGACCCTGTATAGGGTTTCCAAGGAGCAGCTAATGAGTTTGAACACCGACCTTGCAGTTCAAATGACTTTGCAGTCTGACACATTATCCCATAGAGCCACACCAGGAGAATAGATATTTATTATTGTTATTTCATGGTTTTCAATTGACCCTTTATTCATGAGATAATGTCCATTTATATATATCCTGCTGGTTTTTGCCTTAAAGTTTATTTTATCAGAGATTATTAGCATTGCCACTCCTTCTCATTTTTTATTACAATTAGCTTGGTATATTTTTTCCAACCTTTAAGTTTTAGTCTGTTTTTGTCTTTGTGTGTAAGATGTGTCTCTTGCAGACAGCGTATTTAAACATCTTGTTTTCTTTTCCATTCTGGCACTCTTTGTCTGTTACCTGGTGCATTTAACCTATTTATATTCAGTGTAATTATCAATATGTAGGAATTAATTGCTGTCATTATGTTTTGTTTTGTTATTGTGGTAATGCTGGTTTCTTTGTTCCGCATGCCTTCCTATGTTGAGTTCATTTTTGTGTTTGTTCTTTCTTGTCAGTTTCCTCATCGTTTTAATGTTTCCATGTTCTTTTTGGATTTCCATTTTCTTCATATGTTGTGAAGTATTATTTTCTTTTGAGTTTTCCTTATATTCTATTAACTTTTCTCTCCATTTAAAACAGTCTATTTTATTCTGTAATCTACCTGACCTTCTCACACCTGAATCTCTGTTCCTGTGTGTTTACCTTTTTTCACATTGTATTTGTTTTTATCATAGGCTGACCTCCCACATCCTTTGAATTCTTTCTAACAGTTTTGTTCTCTTCTTACTCTTCCATTTGTCATTTGAGTTCCCGTTGGTGCTGCCATGTACATAAATACCTGGCTGTTGTCTGTTCTTGTTGATTCTCAGTCACACAACTCCCTTTAGGATGCTTTGCATAACAGGTTTGACTTTGGCAAAATCTCTTGGCTTCTGTTTATCCTGTAATGTTTTGATTAAACCACTGTATTTGATTGACAGCTTTGTTAAGTACAGGAATGTTGCTTGGTGTTGCAGACCGTGTAAGACTAGTCAGAGGTTCGAGGCCCTCTAGGGCTGAGTGTAACAAATGAGGCCACTGGCAGTTAATGGAAAATTGCTTTCATCTTAATATTCAGGTATATATATTAAATTAATACACTGGAGCCTTTGAAAATCCACAGATAAATGTGATATTTTCCTAAA
>NW_006408979.1:393235-402617 GCF_000296735.1 Chrysochloris asiatica
TTTCTTTTGGGTTCTTTCCTTCCTGGGGTTTGCTGAGCTTCTTGAATGCTTATCTTGTCAGTTTTCAGAATTTTCAGGAAATTTTCCTCAAACAGCTCTTCATCTCTCTCTTCTGTGGACTTGTGTTATTCTTCCTATTTCAGAAAGCTAATAATCCTTATGTCATTCCTCTTCATGTTGTCCAACTTGAATCTTAGACTGTCTTCATATTTTTTAAGTCTTTTCTTTTTCTGCTTGCTTTTCTATCTTAGCAGTATTGAGAGATTTGTCTTCCTGCTCTCTTTGATTCTATTCCTTTGCCCTTTCAGTGTGTTGTCCAATTCTTATTTTCTATCATTATTCATCTGGACTTATTTTTGTAGGTTGTGAATTATTTTCAATGCTGTATCTATCTTATTTGATTGTTCCTGTTGGTCTTTCCTGACTTTTCCCTTATTTTTCACAAACCCTCTAAATTGTTTTGATACACTCCATTATCATTTTTTTCTGAATTTCTTCTTAGGCATTTTCAAAGCCTGACCTCCTTCCAATGTGAAGTCTAAGTCTACCTCCAGATATTTGTCTCAGTCACTTTAACTTGTTTCTGGACATTTGCTGATGTGGTCATCTGTTTCTTTGCCATCTTCAGTAGTTAACTGTGACCTTAATAATTAGATGAATGTATGTTAATATTTTATTATGCTTTCTGATTGCCTCCAGGTAGATGTGATCAGGAGATGTGCTTCCCTTTTCACTCTTCTATTACTCAACTCAGGGTAACTGGCACAGGTATTGGCTGCCTACTTTCTATATGACAGCTGGTTTTGGTTCTTGCCTAGATTGTGGGATATTATAGGATGTGAATATAGCTTGACTATATTGCTCTCTATTCTTGGGTAATGTAGGGAGAGAAAGAGCCCTCTGAAGGTCAAGAGGGGCCAAAAAGCAAAACACCAACACCAAAAAAAGAGAGATTAGATACTGTAGTCTATAATAACATAAAAGATAAGAGAAAAAAAGATATTCTGTAGCAAAATATGAGTATGACTTTAATGACCCTCTCTTGGCTTCTTGTCTTCAAGGTTCCTGAGAAATTTCATGATACCACTGTTGGTCATTATGACATAACTCAGGATTTAATTTTGGGCCTGTTTCCTATTTTTGTCTGTATCACTTCCACTCCACAACCCCTGTTCTTGCCTTTTTCTTACTGATTAACATTTCAAGGCTGGCTGTGGCCATTTTGTGCTGCTGTTTTGTTTTAAGTGAATCCCTTCCTTTTAAATTTTGAGCAGATATGTGAGCACGTGTAATAGAACCATCCAGGGTTTGGGGGTGCCCACTCCCTCGACACCCTCTCTAATCACAAGAATGGTTGTGTGCAGACAGCAAGAGTCCAATGAACAGAGAAAAAAACAACAAAAAAAGGAAGAGTGAGAGCATGTCCATATCTTTATCTCTGAGAATATGTCAGGCATCAGCCTGGCTTGAATCCTTCCCCCACTTCATCTCACCCAAGATGGCCACTCGAGGAATCACTGAAGCTGGTTGATTAGGGAAAAAAAACAAAAACCAAAAAACTAGTTTCCTTGCTTCCATTACAAATTCCACTGGCTGTAAGCCTTCAAACTTTCTAAATATTATTTTATATGTAGTCCAGAACATGTCCCCTGAACATGTTTTATCTGGTATTCTGTATCATTGCTGATGGAGGTATTCACTGCACTTCTCCCCAATCCACCCATCAAGCGCTTCCATTTCCTGTTGATGCTTTCTGCATCATTAAATATTTTGCCCATAAATTCTTTCAATAGTGCAACACAAGACTTGTATTTATTACTTTATTTCTTTCAGCTTGGGAAATGCTTAGCATGTTCTATAATTTTGGTCTTCTAACTCTAAGTCTTTGTAATTTTTGTTATAATATTTTACACTGTCTTCTCTAGCAACCCTTCAAAGTTTTCTGTTTTGATCTTTTACTTCTTCATTCTTGAAGTCTGTTTATCTTATTTACACACAATGGCATGTTTCAGGGTCTCTTGACATTCACTTTAGTTTTTTCTTTCATATATATATATAACCTTTAGTTTTCGTCATGTATGGTGTTTTCCATGGCCTTCCACAACAGTTCAGATCTTTGTTCAATAATGTATGAAACACCAAATATATATTTTTAAACATCAAATATATATTTTTTGTAATGGTCTCTAAATTTAGGTGTGATATACTCAGGTCATAATTTGCTTCTCATGAAATTTAAAAATTTTTCTTTACCTTTAACCTGAATTTGTGTATGAGCAATTGATGGTGTCTTCCACAATCAACCCCTTGCCCTGTTTTAAGTGATGATATTGAGCTTCTCTTTTGTCTCCTGTCATGGATATACTCAATCTGACTCCATTGTATTCCATTTGGTGAGGTATTTGTAATGAATAAGTCATTGGTCTTGCAGAATTCCATTGTATGTTCTTCATCATCATTTCTATCACCAAGGTCATATTTTCCAACTATTAATTCTTTCTCTTTGTTTCCAACATTCACCTTCCAATCCTAGTAATTTTCAATGTGTCTTGATTTCATATTTGATCAATCTCAGATGGAAAAAGTTGTTAGAATTCTTCAAGTTCATCATTACTGATTTAAGTGGTTGGTTCATGAATCTGAATACTAGTGGTAATACCTGGTCTTTCCTGTAGTTGGATATTATCCTATCACATATTGCAATGCACCTCAAGATAAGTCTTTTCATGATGAACATGCTGCCATTCCTCATGAGTTATTTGTTTCTGTCATAGCAAACCATATGATTGTCTGATTTATAATGGCCAATACAAGTCTATTTCAGCTTACCAATGATTAAGATACTTTCATGCATTCCGTTTAATTTTTTATAACTTCCAATTTTCCTAGATTCATATTTCATACATTCCAAATACTGATTACTAATGAAAGTTTGCATATGTTTCTTCTCATTTTGAGTGGAGTTCCAGCAACAAATGAAGGTCCTGAAAACTGTACTCCATCTATAAAATTAAGGTCAAGTCAATTTTGAGGAAAAGATCTCTGGTAGCATAGTGGTTAAGAATCTGGCTGCAAACCTTAAGGTCAGAAGTTCAAAACTACCAGTTGTTCCAAGGGAGAAAGATAAGGCTTTCTGCTCCCATAAAGGTTTACAGCCTTGGAAACCCTGTACAGGGTCACTATGAGTCAGAACCAACTTCATGGCACATAACAACAACAACAATTTTGAGGAAGCATCTCTTCTTTAGTCATATTTTGATTGCCTTCCATAATGAAGGACTTTTCTTCCAGCACTATATAAAGTAATGTTCTACTAATATTCATATGGTTTTCAGTGACTAATTATTTAGAATTGGTTCAACTCCTCTTCTTCCTAAGCTGTCTTAGTCTGAAAACTCAGCTAAAACCTTCCACCATGAATGATCCTACTGGTATTTTAAATATTATGGGCATATCTTCCAGCATCACTGAAGCACAGAAATCACCACTTTAATAAAAATTAGAAGCTGATAGTGGTCAAAAATTCTAAGAGTTCTAATTATGATACATTATTTAAAACATTCATTATGGGTACATTGTTGTTGTTGTTAAGGGCCATCGAGTCGATTCCAACCCATAAAAAATCTGTATAGAATTTTCAAGGAGCAGCTGCTGGCTTGAACCATTTAAGAAGTATATATTTTTAGAGAGACAAGTGTATATTATAATTGAATTTGAAGGCTACTGTAGAACTCTAGAAGAGCAAAAAGTTAAATGGATAGTAGTAAAATACTAGTGAATATGGAGAAGAGTCATCACATTGGGAATATTTTCATGTATTCAAAGTCCTATTGATGTACTAAATATTTTGGTGAAAGAATTAGAAAAATCAAAATAACTCATAGGTTTGCAGTTGGATATGGCCGTATCACTGAGTGGATTTGACTCTATTTCTACTTACAAACAAAAGAAAGATTGACATGAAGGTATAACTTAGGATATTTGGGAAAAATAAGATAATTATTTGGAGTCCTGGTGTGGTGCTGTGGGTTAATGTGCCAGACTGTAAAGCCATTTGCACTCCAAGGTTGGTGAGTCAAGCTCACCAGCTACTCCTTGGAAACCCTATACAGGGTTGCTATAGGTCAGATCTAATTTCATGGCACTTAACAACAACAAAATTTCTATTTGTCTATATTCAGTTCAATATAACAATCAGACAAACAAAAACACTTAGATAACTGAATACTTTTATATAAAAAATTAAAATTATTGCTATCAAATTGAGTTAGTCTCACAACAAAACTGTGGGACACAGAATAACAGTTCTGTAGGATTTTTATGATCTTTACCATAGCAAACAGCCTCCTTTTTCTACTGAAGAGTTAGCAGCCCAATGCTTAACCCACTATGCTATCAGAGCTCTTTTTCTTTTTCTTTTTTTTTTAAAAAAAGAAGGAAAGCAATACCATTATAATAGCCACCCAAAGGATGAGATATTTAGGAATAAATGTAACCAGAGAAACAGAGGACCTATACAAAAAAAAACAAAAACTACAAAACACTACTACAAGAAACCAAAAGAGGCTTACAAATATGGAAGAATATACCATGCACCTGTATAAGAAGAGTTAACACTGTGAAAATATCAATATTACCCAAAGCAATCTACACATATAATGCAATCCCAATCAAGATTCCAATGACATTCTTTAGAGAGATGGAAAAGCAATTACAAATTTTATATGGAAAAGAAAGAGACCATGGTAAGCAAAGCACTGCTTAAGAAGAACAAAATTGGATGCCTCTCACTCCCTAATTTCAGAATTTACTACGTGGCTACAGTGGTCAAAATAGCATGGTTCTGGTACAATGGAAAATACATAGATCAATGGAAAAGAATCCAGACTCTAGAAATTAACCCATCCACATATAGCCAACTGATCTTTGACAAAGAGTCAAAGTACATTGAGTGGGGAAGACATAGTTTCTTCAACAGATGGTGCTGGCAGAACTGGAAATTGCTATGCAAAAGATTGAATCAAGACCTTTAACTCATGCCATATACAAAGACCAACTCAGCATGGATTAAAGACCTAAATGTGAATCCCAGAATTATAAAGGTCATCAATGAAACAATAGGGACAAATTTAAGAGCTCTGATCTTGGGAACACATACATTATGAAATATTGTCAAAATTACACAAATAAAGAAGACAAAATGGATGCTTGGGACATTCTAAATATTAGAAACTTATGTGCATCAAAGAATTTCACCAAAAGAGTAAAAAAAAGGAGCCTACAGAATGGGAAAAATTTTTTTTGCAATGACTTATCAGAAAAGGGACTAATTTCTAAAATCTATAGCAAACTATAACACCTCTACAAGAAAAAGGAAGTAATCCAATTAAAAAAAAAAGGCATATAAGCTAGATAAATAAATCTGCAAGTAACTAAAGAAAATTTAATTTCACGCAGTCAAAGCTAAACAGATGAACCTCAGTTATTTAAAAATATCTTTTATTGTTCTTATAAGTATACATTTCTCTTATTTATTTCTAATGTAAATGACTTTTTGTACTGCCTAGTGAAATATTTATCTCTGTAATGAGCTCAGTATGGTCTTTCAGGAAAGTATCTAGTATATGACATTCTTGCTCAGTTAAGTACAATGCAATATATAGTTATATATTTGAATATAAAAATTGAAATAGGACAGTAACAACAGACGAGAATGTTAACTATAGAAAACCATAAAACAAAGAAGTAATTCTATATACCAACAACCAAGTGCTCACAATATACCAATTTAAAAGTATGTCAGAATTTTAAGGGATTATAATATGAAAATATTAGAAATTAGCAAAGATAACTGAACATCTTAAAAGCTATCAGAGTACAAGTCAGAATTACATGAAAATAAAGCCAAAGATATAAAATAAAAAAACCTTCACCAACAATGTAATACAATGTAGCCTTTCTGATATCCAGCAAAAATTTGCACTTAATCATAGGATATTTGTATGATCCTGTAGACATATTTTATATTTCATAATAAAACACTATCAGAATTTTCAGAGTGGGCAAAGCTCTGGTAATAAATTCGTCACAATGTGATAAATCCAAGTAAAATGAATCAAGATATAAATATAAAACTTTGACGTTTTCATCCACTTTTCCTCTTAGGAAGACTTGACTGGACTGGCAATGTCAATATAATGAACTACAGTGAAGCGTTTGGAGGATATTTTCTTTGGAAAAAAAGGAAAAGCAAAGTCACTCCCTTGTCAGTTTTAAGAATTTTAAGCAACAAACTTAAAATAAAGTGGAGTTGGTTTTGAGGGGGTTATAATTAAATGGAGCATGTATCTTTCTTGATTTTTTTTAAATTGGATACATAATATTTGGTTAAATATACTTAGATTCATAATTATTATAATTTGTTGTTGTTGTTGTTATGTGCCGTGGAGTCAATGCTGATACAGACATATATATGTATAGAGTGGTTAGTTGTAGTTCTGATTCATGGCAAATATGTAAAATCATTATAATATATAATGTTGTCACTATTAATTGCACCTTAGTAGTGAGATGAATTCCAATGGCTTAAGACTCATGGAAGCATGACATTTTGTAATAGAAAGGATGAAAGGCATGGGGTGTAAAACTTTTGATTCTTACAAGGTTACTTGTTGGCTGTTAACTGTAATGGTTAAAATAAATGTAAAATATTATGCTTCAATTGAGTGGAGAAAAGCTGCTAATGTCATAAACCGGGGCAAAATCCAGGTCAGATAAATAAGATGGCTAAAAGGGGGCAAGACCTACTTGATCTACCCTGTAAGTGAGACACCCAAGAACATATTCACATAGGGGATGGCATGGATATTGGGTTTCTTGATTTCAGAGAGCTTTTAAGCTCACCTACAGTGTATAGTTGGTTGTTGTTGTTAAGTGCTGTCCAAAACCCTGTCTAGGGTTTTTGAGGAGCAGCTGGTGAGCTTAAACCACCAGACTTACAGTTCAAATGGCTTTGCATTCTGGCGCATTATGGATTGGCTATGTTAAAAATAGAAGAAGAAAAAAAAAAAAAAAACCTGGAAGAAACAGGATTTTTGTTGTAAGCTTTTGTAGTAAATGGGGTCTTAGGTAGAAAACCTGAGTCCCACCCAAAACAGCTGAGTGAAAAAGAGATTTACATTTAAAACAAAGACCTGCAGACAGAGAACGACAGGTAGCTCTTTGAATTTCCAGCATACAGTTTGCTGTTGGATGCATCAATGAAGGATATGTGTGTAGTCATCAGAAAAAGTTCCTTTCTAGGGCTGAAAGTAAGGAAGCCAGAAGCAGATAGCTTGTTATGTTTGCTGGCCTAAAGTTTAAGGATTTTTTTTTTTTTTTTTTTAAACTTAAGGAGCTCTGGTGGCATAGTAGCTCTGGTAGCATAGCATACAAATTGGGCTGCTAACCTCAAGGTCAGCAGTTCAAAACTACCAGCTGTTCTGTGGGAGAAAGATCAGGCTTTCTGCTCCTATAAAGATTTACAGCCTCGGAAACCCTGTACAGAGTTGTTAGAACAAAACAGACTCCACAGCACACCACCACCGTAAGCCTACAGACACCAACCTATCCCATGAGGGCTAGGGCCAAGAGAGTGGAGGGCTAGGGCCAAGACAGTGTCAAGGAACCGGCCGGTCGGATACTGATTTGATCTAACTAGAAGGCTAATGAAGAAATTTTTGATATCTTGAGCTGGCATAAATTGCTGCAATTTTGATAGCTTACTCTGGACTGTATTTCACTTATACTTTGCAAATACTCAAAGTTCTAACAGGAACAGGTAATTCTTCACCTCAAGGAACATGTATAGTGTTAGGTTAACGTGCATAGGGAATTTAAAAACCGGATATCTAAAATGGGGAAGACAAAAGTGTGAAGTGACTGTTTTGACAAGTTTTCATAGGTGGGCTCAATTAAAATAGTTGTTAACAGGAAAGTTAATTCTTCAAGTATGAAAGGGTCAAATGCTATATGAGGCATGGGGGGTGACCTGCAGTACAGTAAACTATTCTGGTAATCATAGTCTTTATAACTCAAACCAAACTACATTTTTCCTCGTAGTTCTGTGTAAAAGAAAGTGGGGGAAATGTTGATGGATTATATTATTCAGTGGTGAGTGATTGTTAACTGGATTAATGGTAGAAAACTTGGAACTCTAACCTGCGTATGAAATGAATCGTCTTAGAAGAAGGAAGGGGGAATATCATTACCATCAAAGAAGGACAGCCAGGAATGGAGTACGTGTTTTATACCCTAGGATCCCTGCACAATGAACCTACCCAATACAGGAACAGAAATCTGTGACTCATGACAAGTGGCAAAGGAAAAACAGCAGCAGAACCAACAGACAGTGCATCAGATAGAGAGGTGGGATTCTCAGCCCAGTGAAGAAGTAAAGCTGAGTGGCTTCGGGAATGAGACTTGCTTGCATAGTTAGTTGCCACCAGGTATTTTTTAGGGGAACTAGGTTTGTTGACCCACAGAGTTAAAGACAAATATCTTTAGATGACTTATGGTGGGCATTTATTGTTGTTAAGTGCTTCGGGTTGTTGTTAAGTAGTATTGGGTTACCTAGGAGAGACTAGTGAGTTTGTATCACAGATTTTGTGGTACAAAATGACCTTGAGGCCAAGTGCTTGTCCTGTGGTGCCTAATCAGGACTTAAAAGCAGCTTTAAAAAAGCATTGTAACATTGTCAGAGCAGGACAGAGGCCAAGTGAAGCAGCAGACTGTTAGTAGAGGCCTGGTTGTGTGCATTGCAGTGGAGAGGCTGTACAGACTGGAAGAACTATGCTCTGAGCATTTCTGAATTGTAAGCTGTTAACTGCCTCAATAAACCCCATAACTGAGTTCTGTGTTGCCATTGCATTGAATCATTGAACTTAGATGATAACTAGAATGTGCAATAGGAGGGCTGTTATGTATAATTTTTGCAGTTTATCAAATTAAAAAAAAAAAAATTAGACACATATCATACCATCCCGCAGCACTCTACTCAGCTGGGCTTGTTGATTCATTGAAACCGGCACACACAACTCAGACACCATTGTTGTTGTTGTTGTTAGGTGCCATCGAGTCAGCACTGACTCATAACAACCCTATGAACAGCAGAACAAAAACTGTCCAATCTTGGGCCAACCTCACTACTGCTGTCACACTTGAGTCCATCGATGCTGCCACCTGGCCAATCCATCTTATTGGGGGTCTTCCTCTTTTTCTTTGACCATCCATATTACCAAGCATGATCTCCTTCTCTAGCGACTGTTCCCTTGTGACAATACGTCCAAAGTATGAGAGATGAACTTTGGCCATCCTGGCATCTAATGAGCACTCTGGTTGCACA
>NW_006408979.1:405568-414519 GCF_000296735.1 Chrysochloris asiatica
GAATGTACGAATTATGAATCTGGGAAAATTGGAAGTTGTCAAAAATGAAATGGAATGAATCAACATCGATATCTTAGGCATTCGTGAACTGAAATGGACTGGTATTGGCCATTTCGAATCTGACATTCACATGGTTTACTATGTAGGGAATGAAAAATTGAAAAGGAATGGTAATGCATTCATCATAAAAAAAAAAACAAAAAACAAAAAAAAAAAACATATCCAGATCAATCATAAGGTACAACGCTGTCAGTTATAGGATAATATCCATGCGCCCACAGGGAAGCCCAGTTAATACAACTATTATTCAAATTTATGCACCAACCACTAAAATTAGTGAGGATGAAATAGAAGAATTCTACCAACTTCTTCAATATGGAATCAATCAAACATGCAATCAGGATGTATTGCTCATTAGTGGTGATTGGAATGCAAAGGTTGGGAGCAAAGAGGAAGGACCAGTAGTTGGAAAATATTACCTTGGTGATAGAAATGATGCTGGAGAACACATGATAGAATTCTGCAAAACCAATGATTTGTTCATTTCAAATACCTTCTTTAGACACCATACTCAGTTACAATTCAGGATAAGAAAATCTCAGGGTACTGCTCTTCCAATCACGATGGCCTCTTCTCAGCCATACACACAAATATGCCATAATTTGACCTATGGCCCCTCAGTCATTAACCCCTTGGCCTCTGCCCTGTTTCAGCAATATCAAAAAGTCATTTTAGTTTTGTTTATACATAGCATCTACTATAAGCCTCAACCCAAAGCACTAGCATTTTTCAAGGTGCATATATATTTTAGAGTCTTCATGTGATGCTGTAGGATAAGCACAGAACTGTTAACCTTTTGGTTGATGGTTCAATGCCTCTGGTCTCACTATAAATTGAACCTGACTGGATGGCCTTGTATAGCAGTGATTAAGATTTCAACTGCTAACCCAAAAGGTCATTGGTTCCAACCAACCCCAAAAGTGGACTGCATCAAAATTTTTTAAAAGTTTGTAGTATTTCACTTTCTTCTCAGCAAAAATTCATTTTTCTTCATCTTTATTAGCATTTACTTTTAGGACTATTATTTTACTTTACCCATTACGGTAGGCATGCTGTTATGTACATTTCTATTACTGCAGTTGAAGTCATACATATTTTATCATGCTCATTTGACAAAACTGCATCTTCTGGGAAATGTATTTTCATGTCTTTTTCCCATTTTCAACTTTGATTGTTTTGACTATTGAGTTTTGAGTATACTTTGTATTGTCTATATATTTTCCCTTGTCATAGATGTTCTTGGTAAATATTTTCTCTGTTTGAAGCTTGTACTTCTATCCTATTAATAGAGACATTTACAAATTACACATTTAAAATTTTAATGGTCTAATTTATCTTTTTTTTAATAGTTTGTGTTTTTGATATTAAATCTAAGACATATTTGCTTACTGTTTTTTATATTTTTTATCATAATTATAAATATATGGTCCATTTTTAGTTAATTTTTTAATAATGTATATGACTTGATCAAAAGTTTTACTTTAATTTCAATGTCAAAATCAATTGTGTACATTTGTGTCAATCTACTTTTGTGCTCTATGATCTGTTCCATTTATTCATGTTTCTCTTCATCAATCTTGATTACTATTGTTGTTTGTTGTTGATATGTGTCTTTTATTTGGTTCCAATTCATAGCAACACTGTCTAGGGTTCCCAAGGAGCTACTGATGGATTTGAACTGCTGACCTTGCTATTCAAATCGACCTTGCAGTTTAGTGCATTATCCTGCAACACCACAACAGGATCTCTAATTCCTATGCTGTTGTTGTGTACCATTGTGTCAGATCTGACTCACAGCAACCCTGTATAGAATATCCAAGGAGTGAAGGATGTGTTTGAACACCTAATATTGAAGTTAGAAATTCAACACTTATCCTAAAGCACCACACAAGCACTCCCTAATTGCTATATCTACATAAAAATTTTTAGGATAAATTAGGCTTGTCCTCTTACTTTATTCTTTTTAAAAATTGTTAAGTTAATCTATTTCCTTTGTTTTTGAGTTTTTCAAATCTTGCTGTGATTTGAAGTAGATTTGTTCATGGATTTGGAAAGGTTTGACATTTATACCATATTGGAATTTAAGATCTATGTAACTTCAAGTAGGATGTACCTTCCTTTATTTAGATTTTGATGCCTTTCATCCATGCCATGCTTATACTATATAAGTTTTGTACATGTTTTGCTTGATTTGTTTGTTTGTTTAATGTATGTATGCCTGTGTGAGTCATTTTCAACTATGTATTTTATTATGTATGATTATAAATGATATTGTACTTTATATATGGTGTGCATATGTTCATGGATACAAAAGCAGTGGATTTCACATATTTATATGGTGTCTTATAAATTCCTCAACTCTGTTTTTTCTAGATAATTTTTAATTCCTTGGTATTTTGTTTAAATAAACTCATGTCATCTGAAAACAGGATTAATTGCATATCCTCTTTTCTGATATGTAAGCCGCACAACCAATGTTCTTGACTTTTTGCATTGGCTGTCTAGTCTGGATTCTTTAGAGAAGCAAAATCAATGAAACATATATTTATATACAAAGAGAGATTATAATGGAAATGACTCACACAGTTTTGTTGTTGTTCTTAGGTGTTTTTGAGGTGGTTCTGACTCACAACATTGCTACTCACAAGAAAAGGAAATATTGCCTGGTTCTGCACCATCCTCACAATTGTTGTGCTTGAGCCCATTGCTGTTGCCACTACACCAATCCATCTTGTTGGGGTTCTTCCTCATTTTTGCTGACTCTCCACATTACCTAGCATGATGTCTTTTTCCAGGGTCTAGTCTTTGGTAGCGTAGTGGTTACGAATTGGGCTGCGAACCTTAAGGTCAGCGGTTCGAAACTACCAGCTGCTCCGTGGGAGAAAGATGAGGCTTTCTATTCCCGTAAAGATTTACACCCTCGGAAACCCTGTACAGGGTCGCTATGGGTCGGAACCGACTCGACGGCACTTAACAACAACAACAACAGTCTTTCCTGATAGCAGCCATCATAGTTCTTCAAGATCTTGAAATGTTCTTTATGAGGATAAATGCAGTGCTATTATTCGTGAAATTTTCATTTCCAGCATAGTAACCCATAATATTTTCAGCTTCAAAATGCCCAATACCACTCCGTTTCAGCTCACTATGTCTAGAATATAAATCTTTAGGTGTTCCCATCTCATTTTTACAATTTCCAATTGCCCTACATTCATACCTCATATGCTCCATGTTCTAATAATTAATGGATGTTTGCAGCTGTTTCTACTCATTTTAAGTGTGCCCCACCAATGAATGAAGGTCCTGAAGACTTATTCCATATGCATACCATAGTGAACTATACTTTGAGGAGGCAGCTCTTCTTCCCCAGTCATGTTTTGATTGTCTTCCGACTTGAAAGTCTCATCTTCCAGCACTGTATCTGACAATGTTCTGCAGTTATTCATAATAGTTTTCAATGCCTAAACATTTAGAAGTAGTCCACCTCTTCTGCCTAGTCTGTCTTAGTTGGGAAGCTCCTCTCAAATATGTCTACCAAATCTCTTAGTATTTTACATTCCAGTGGCTTCCAGGATCACAGAAACTCACAGCAACCACAAAACTACAGACTGACAGATGAGTGGTGGCAAATAATAATAGAAGTGAGTAATTCCCAAGTCCATTTGTAAGATGTCAGGCTGGAGACTTCTGATTTTCACAGCTGCAGGACTGATAAACCAAGATTGCCGGTTCATATGAAATAACAGGCAAGTCTGAAAGGTAAGTTGTCTAGTTGCTGACAAATCCTAGGATGAACAGAAAATAGAGCAGGTCACTGGCTCAAGTACAAAGAACTGGTGGTCAGAGTGATAAACCAGATTACAGAACCCAGATCCAGATGAAAGCAAACAAGCTTTGCCTGTGAGTTCAATTTAATGGGCTACACCCCCAAGAAAACATCTTAATTGACTAGGCATTCATAGCAGATCTAATTTTGGGGAATTACTATGTCGAAACAGCCAAAGCACTGAGGATTTTTGCCACTGTATAGTTAACATAAAACCTTAACTATCACAGACAATGGCTTGTCACCATAGCACCTGTATATATCACAATAAATTATACAGTCTTTAAATATAGACAATGATAAAGTCATACTTATGCCTAGCATTATTCAGAAAACATACATGCAATAAAGAATACATTGATTCCATTTGCATCTCATGTTTTATAAGTAAACAAAAGAATAATATTTTATGAACACATACAAAGAAAACTATATTCATTATATTACAGTCATTGTGTCTGCAACTCGTCACATGGCCCTCACTGGTATTTAGAAATAACTTCTTCCAACACTCATTCCATATTCTATCTACCCTCAATAAATACCTCAGCAGATAATTTACCTGATGAGGTGACCAAGCCCTTAATTGCTGAGGGATCGAAGTCATTAATAGTATATAGGAATTGAGTTGTTGTAGTTTACCACTAACTTTAATAACAGAGTTGTTGTAGTTTACCATTGACTTCAATAACTAAGATGTCCAACAGAATTGCCTAGATTCCATGCTTATTATTCTTTACTTCTATTATATAATATTAGACACACTATGCAATACAGTCACTCCCTTCTTTGACTATTGATCCAGATGTATGAGAAGCCCAAAGTGCCCAGGGAGCAGTTCAGTGGAATAAATATGTGTCTCCAGGTGGAAATCATCTTCATTTTAGCATTAAAGTTTCCAAACCCGAAAAATACAGGGTCTCTGTGACAGGAAGTGAAAATTTTATGATCAGTTCACTAGGAGTAATAATGAGTGGTGTCACTCCATTTCCACCCGTTGGCTTTCAGACCCATGAATTGTGACTATTGAAGAAAAAGCAACATATATTGGATGCTGATCTAGATCATATACATCCTCCTGAAGAACATTGCCCTATCACTGCAAAGTATTGCTATATAACTGCTCCATAATTATGATTTTAATAGGCCATTCCATCATTCACTCAAGCCAGCAGCTCCAGGGTGATGAGAAAAATGGCAAGATCAGTGATTCCATGAACATGAACCAATGGCTACACTTCCTTTGCTGTGAAGTGAGTCCGTTTATTTGACGTGATGCTGTATGAGATAAGAGAATGGTGTATAAGTCATCCAGCAAGCTCACAGATGATAGTTTTGACATAAGCATTGTGTGAAGGGAAGGCATACCCCAAATAGTGTGGATTACAGTAAGAACAAAACATTGCTCTTCCTTTGATGGAAGTGCTCAGATGTAATCAACCTGTCACTGGGCTGCTGTCTGATCTCCCTGATGAATGGTCCCATATTGCTGACTAATTGTTGGTTTCTGATGTTGGTTGATTAGGTACTCAACAGTAGCTGTAGTCAATTTAGCCTTGGTCTGAGGAAGTCCATGCTTCTGGTCCTATGTATAATATCCATCTTTGACTCACTGACCATTTTGTTCTTAATCCCACTGGGCAATGCCAGGAATGATTGGGGATTGATGATAATTCATTTTCACAGAATGTGTCATCAATTCACTTGAGTGTTAAAATTCTCTTCCAAGGTAACCATTTGGTAAACATTCACATGATACACACAAAAAATACTTTATTGACTCATTCAGAGAGATCTGTGACAGGCTTCTCCATGCCTCTTTGTCACCATTTTTCAAATCTTGTTCTGTACAAGTCCCTGAAAATCCAGCCAATAATTTGCCACAACCGATGAATTAGTTGATAGTTGCACAACTATCTGCCAAACGTGCAGTTCAAACAGCTTTGCAGTCTGGCACATTAACCTACAATGCCATACCAGGATTCCACAGGGCAAATGATGACACGGTGGCCCATGGTTAAGTGTTCAGGCTCTAATGTTGTTGTTTTTAGGTCCAGCATGTCGGCACTGACTTATAGTGACCCTATGCACAACAGAATGAAACACTGCCCACTCCTGGGCCAACCTCACAATTATTGCTGCACTTGAGCCCATTGATGCTGCCACTTTGCCAATCCATCTCGCTGGGCATCTTCCTCTTTTTCTCTGACCCCCCACCTTACCAAACATGATATCCTTCTCCAACAACTGGTCCCTCCTGACAATATGTCTGAAGTATGAGAGACAAAGTTTGGCCATCATGGCCTTCAAGGAGCAATCAAGCTGCACTTTTTCCAACACAGATCTGTTGGTTCTTTTGGCAGCCCATGGCACTTTCAATATTCTCCTCCAACACCATAAATCAAAAGCATCAATTCTCCTATGGTCTTCCTTATTCACTGTCCAGCTTTCTCATGAATATGAGGTTATTAAAAATACCATGATTTGGGTCAGGTACACCGTAGTCCTCAAGCTGACATCTTTGCTCTTCAACACTTTAAAGAGTTCTTGTGCAGCAGATTTGCCTAATACAATACATCGTTTGAGTTCTTGATTGCTGCTTCCATGAGTATTGATAGTTGATCAAAGAAGAATGAAGTCCTTGACAACTTCATTCTTTTCTCCATTGATAAGAGTGTTGTTTATTGAGCCAGTGGTAAGGATTTTTGTTTTCTTGACATTAAGATGCAATCCATATAGAAGGCTGTGGTCTTTGATCTTCATCAGTAAGTATTTTAAGTCATCTTCACTTTCAACAAGCAAGGTTGTATCATCTGCATTTCACAAGTTGTTAATGAGTCTTCCTCCAATAATGATGCCACATTTTTCTTCATATAACCCAGTTTGTCATATTATTTGCTCAGCATACAGGTTGAATAAGTTTGGTGAAAGAATATAACCCTGCCACACACCTTTCTTAATTTAAAACCATACAGCTTTCCCATGTTCTGTTTGAACAAGGCTCAGTGATAAACTAAAATCTGTTTTATGAAAGGAAAGTATTTATCTACAGAAGATGGCAGAGTTTTGCTCCTAAACCCATAAGGTCTGTGCTAGAAATCTCTATGAGAAGCAAAGCCAGTATAAGTTTTCTAAATTGTTTCTTAATTCTAACTAGTTTTAATAGCACTGATAACTCTACTTCCATAAAAGAGATGCTATTAAGTCATGGCATGAAGTAGTAATGTTAGTACGCAAAATGTCACCACCTTTATATAAAATATTTGGGACTAATGAGAATCTGGTTGGGTGATAATACATATTTGATACTTCAAGTTTGTCTGGATGATATTTATAAACAAGGTGGTTGGTTCGTCCTGCTTACAATATACCTAGTGGCAAAGGAAAGAGATGAAGTTGTAACTTTGCAGTTGCAGCTCAAGCAATGCATAAAATACATTTAAGTTTCTATTTTATCCTGAAAGAAAGCCTTACTTCATGTAATAACAGAGCTGATATTGCCGAAAGTCAAACCCAGAGTCTTATCATAAAAGTGGCTGAATTACAATTCCAACTGACTTCCCAATCTCGAATAGTGTCTGATGTTAAAGTGAGGACATTGCTTAGGAAGAAATGGGTTTGCAAAACTTAGAATGGGCACATATGTGCAGTTAATCAGGAAGCATGTTACCTTTAGTCTCTATATTCTACCGAAATTCTCTTACCAACAGCAGCACCCCTACAAAGTGATGAGATTGTCTGCTGATCAATTTTCAGTAAACCATTATTCTCTCTGTCCTATTTGAAGAGATTAATACAACTGTGAATGTTGAGATTGTTCTTGGGCATTGTCTGGGGCATCATCTGAGGCAGTTACCTTGCAAGATATTGTTGAATGTTTTAGGGAAATACTTCCACCTACTATTGTTTCTACACCACCCTTCTATCAATTTGTCATACTGTGGTGGTATGTGTGTTGATGTGATGATAGAAGCTATGCTACCAGTATGTTAAATAACAGCAGGGTACACCCTTGGTGGACAGGTTTCAGCTGAGCCTCTAGAATAAGACAGATGGGAAAGAAGGAGAGACAGATGCCTTGAGAAAGTTTAGCAACTAAAAACCTCATGGATAGTAGTGAAACACTGTCAGTACCAGAATATTGAGTATTGAAATATGAATAGCACCAGAATATTATAAGTGATAGTGCCAGAATATAAGTCTCTCAGTTTGGAAGGCGTTCAAAATACAGCTGTAGAAGAACTGCCTCCTCAAAGTAGAGTTGAACATGCTAATATGAGTGGATTAAAGCTTTAAGGACCTTCATTTGTTGATGGAGAAAAACACAAAATGAGTAGAAACAGTTGTAAACATCCTCTAATGATTGGAAAATGCAATTTAAGATATATGAATACAGGAAAACTGAAGTTGTCAAGAATGAAATGGAGCACATAGATTGGTATACTAGGAATTAGTGAGTTGTTATACACTGGTATGCATTTTGAAATAGACAATCATGGTTTACTATGATTCAAATGACAAACTAAAGAAGAGTGATGCCACATTCATCACCAGAAAGAACATTTCAATTTATTTTCTAAGATATAATACTGTCTGTGAGAGGATAACCTCCATACATCTACAAAGAAGAGCAGTTAATACCAATATTAGTCAAATTTACACACCAGCCACTTAAGCCAGTGATGATAAAATTGGAGAATTCTACCAACTTCTTCAATCTGAAACTGGTCAAACATGCATTCAAGATGTATTGAGAATTACTAATGATTGAAATGCAAAGGTTGAAACCAAAGAGGAAGGATCAGTAGCTGAAAAATAATGGCCTTGGTTATAGAAACAACAGTGCTGGATAGCACATAATAGCATTTTGCAAGAACAATGATATATTCATTATAAATACTTTTCTTTAAAAAAACATAAAAGATGACTATGTACAAGGAACTCATCATGCACGGTGGCATGCACAGTAATCAAATTCACTACACAATGATCTTATCAGATGAAATACACAGAAATTAGATTGACTACATCTGTGGCAAGAGATGGTGGGAAAACTACATATTAT